>NC_054537.1:89869144-90062489 GCF_017654505.1 Polyodon spathula
ATCTTTAAACTCAGATTAAATTAAGCAAACCAGTGATCATAAAAACTAAATAAAAATATAGATTAAAGTGTATTCACTCGGTTTCCGAACAAAATATGTAAAAAGTATGAAAGAAACAACAAACACAAACCACCAGATCTGAAGTCCCCCAGTACCGAGAGACTCTAACTATAGATTTTAGTAAAGTAGAATAAGATTAATGTACCTTAAAAGAACAGAGCAGCAATCAAGTAGAATATATAACAAAAAGGTAACAAACTGTGCCCAGATTACGGCAAGTTTACCTGCAAACTATTTCAAAAGAGAGGGACAGAGGCCTATAAATGAGAAGGAGGAGGCTTATCTGTAACAGTTGTATTGGACGGTCGATCTCGGGAGTAAGTCACCGTCCAGTATATTCCTTGTTTCTGCACACTGTCCAAACACACAACTCCACAGTCAGCTTTCTCTGGCAGCTCCAACACAGGTAACTCAAGTCTTGGATCAGATTCAACAGCACTCTAATTCCCTCTGCTCACTCTGCTCATGCTCTGCAACCCCTGCTTTGGTCTCTGACTCATTTGGTCCCACTCATTTATGTGCCTCTCTTCAATCTAATACTTAGCACCTGGTTGGAACTATGTGCACATTTAAAACAGAATAAAAAGCATGTTTGGTACAATACATTAGTTAAGATAACTCACACCAAGTTGTTTTTTTTAACATATATAACTTCTTGTAACCTCACATGCACCCGTTTTAAAATACGTTGTAATAACAGATGCAATAAGAGGTGTAATAAACAAATGCAAATTGTTAACAGCTACTGTATACATAATACAGGAGTGGTTTTCAAATCTAAGCTTTTGGACCTACTAAGCACTGGGACATCCCTCAAAGATTCATTGTGTACTTTTGAAAGTGGATACTCTCTTTCATCAGTGCCAAAGAAAGAAAAAAAACTTTCTTCACTTATTTCCTTTAACGTTCCTTTTTTGTTCTGCAATAGAACAGTAATTGTTTCTTTTTTCAACTGCCCACTTACTGTTATTATTGAAGTGCCTACAACATACTGGAATTGGTAAGTCATGATATTTCTCTTAGTGTTGGATTTCTTCTTTCCTGTGCTTCCCTGACACAACACTGAGTCATGCTGGGCCTCTCCTTAATGGCACCCTAAACACCCTGAGAAGAAGAGCTCACACGCAGAAATAACCTGCATATCATTCAGCCGAATGTTTCTTAAGCCATGAATCAGAGAAATGGCAAGTTGCTTAATGCCTTTCCAACAGAATTACAAAGCCTCCACCAACCCAGCTGTATATTGTACTAGAAATAAATGTTCCCAAATGTTAATTGCTTTATAGATTTATAATTTTTCAGACATTTGTTTATATTTTCCTTCGTCTTTTAGCCATCAGATGTCTGCTACATTTAGAAAAGAGTGCATGTTGTTCCAATGACTAAACCAAAAAGCTTAGTAATAAAACATAGGAATTTAATGTGAGATGTTTTGTTTTTCTTTTTCTTCTTTTGTATATAATTAGATATACACATGGGAATTGAGACTACTCTCATTAGACTGCTCTCAGATATCCATTACATTGAGAAAAGAGTGCATTTTATTCAAATGACTAAACTGAAAACTTAGTAATAAAACAGAAATTTAATGTGAGTTTTTTTGTCCTTTTTTTGTATATAATTAGATATACACATGGACATTAGGCTAATCCCATTACTGTAGTCTGCACTGTGTAAGCATGTGTTTTTTTTTTCCATCAAATGTCATTTTAGGGTCCTGTCCTTAATATATCAACTAATTTATAGCATCCATAACTGTCATCATGCATTCTGAGATAAAAACGATTATGTGCTTTACAGATTGTTTTTTGTTTTAGGTCAAACCAAGGTCTGAAAGACTTGATATTGCCTCCACCATGGTCTGAAGGCATTAAGATAGTGCTCAGTGCTTTCTGTGTTCTTTATTTATCTGTATCTCTGTTCCATAAGCAGAATTCCATAAGCAACTTGTGATTATCTGCATATTTAGAGAGAGAGAGAGAGAGAGAGAGAGAGAGAGAGAGAGAGAGAGAGAGAGAGAGACAAACAGAAGTGTATGCAGCATATAATGTAAATATGTTTCTGTTTGTAGGTGGAGAATGAATTAAACATGTAATACTACTACACCCACCCCTCATTATATCGCCCCTCGCTATACTGCAGATTCAGATATATCGCGGTCCTGGAGTTAGCTCTCCATTTTTAGCTGCAATATACATAGGCACTTAGAATTACTGTTCGTTTTATTTCCCAATGCACATCACAAACAAAAATATACAAAACAATGAAAAACAAAGCATTAATATTGTACTGGTATCATATACACACGTAATTCACAAATTAAATATCTACTTGCTGAAGCGGTTTTTATTTTAGCCAATGAGGTGTTCACGTGTGGCAGCAACGCACTAGTAAATGTCACAAGGCAGTGACGTCAGCTCCGTGGCAACAAGCCTCCTATTTTGGGAATGGATTATTTCAATGCAGAGGGTTTGTGCATTTGAGAAAGGAGAGGAAGTCCTGTGTTTTTCTATGGGTCTCGATATAGTGGGAGGTGTATTATTATTATTATTATTATTATTATTATTATTATTATTATTATTATTATTATTATTAATTATGTTACGCAATTCTTTAGATGTTAACCCAACACATTTGTTACATGTTGTGCACGTAGCACTGTACGAGTACAAAGCCACTATAATGCCCTTGTCCTTGTGGCAGTGGCGAGATATGTGGTTTTCCTGAGTTGTGGGAGGAATATGGTATTTCACTTAAAGGCATCCTATGAGAACGGGAATACTGAAAGTGAGAACAAACAATGTATCAGAAATGTTTTATCACTTACATCAAAAAAGTGCTGAAGCAAACTGAATAACCACATACCGAACTGGATAATGGTGGTCTAACCTTTTCTGTTTTATCTTTTGTATACTAACACTAAAAGACCACGTGCTGTAAACTCTGAGTAGGGGCGATATTTTCTTTTTACCAAGACATTTTTAATAAAACTTCAGGACCCAATTAAATTAGATTTTTCCCTGTATAAGGTCATTTAATGGGCTCAACTGAAACATATTTTGGAGAAAAAACATATTTTATTCCATATAATGAGGTTCACAGGGCCATCTTACTGTAGTATCGCCCAACAATAATTATTAAAGCATGTCCCTACCATTACATTTCCACTGACTAAAGTATATGAAAAACAGTAGGGATAAATGTAATATTAATTCCCAATTTTATTTTGCCTCATACATTTCAAAAACAGTAGAATCTGTTTCATGTCAGGAGGTTACTACAGCAATTTGCCTCTGGCAGCCTTTATATTTGGGGTTGTAGATCAGGGTCGTTTTAACAGATCTGTTTCATCAGCCCCCACACTATATTAATCATTCCCCAAGTGCACACTTAGCTATCAGAGCAGACAATTCCAGTTGCAAGTTCAGGTGGTGGTAAAACAATGTGCAAACAATTCAAAATATGAGTGTTTCTGGCAATGATCTCCAGAACTGCAGCCAAAACTTGATTCCCTTAACCTGTGAGGAACCTGCTTGGGAAGCATATTATGGAAACCAGTGTATTTTTTGAAAAATTTTTTAAAGCAAAACAAACAGATTTATCAGTCTCCTAAGATTCTCTCAAGCACAATGTTGAAAATTTTCCAGTGATTGCTCAAAAACCCTGACGAGATAAACTAAACGCTGCCTGGGCTAAATGTGTCAGTCCTGTCAGATGATATGATAAAAGCAGAGCCAGGTGCATTAAAGGCTCCACTGGCAATACATTTCCTGGAGAATGTGTTCTTGTGCATTTAGATTTATGCTGTTTATCACAGTAATAGATTATCAAACGGGGATATGCTTGTGTTGCGCAAAAGTCCTTTAAAGGGTACAAAGTGAAGAGAAGAAAACCTCCTACATTTTTTAAAGACACTAGCTCTGTAGACTTTTATTTTCACCAGGATTCAGGATACAGGAAAACTGAAAGTGTGAACAGCTTCCACTCCCCGAGAGAAGCACTATTCCATAATATGCAGTTCATTTTTTCAGTTTTAATGTAATTATTATCTTTAAACAACAAACTCATAATTTTACATTTTAATACTAATAGTTTAATACATAATAAAGCTGAGAAAACAAAAATAAGCTGTCATTTTCTGAATTATTAACACTTTTTTCTTTATTTCTATGCTATATTTTTCTTGGCCATGACTTGAACAGCCCTGAAATGTGCCTAATATAGATTGACAGATTATTCTATTGGTTCTAATTCATTTAATTTATTTAAGATTATACCTCTCTTAAAGAGTAAGTACCGGGGTTCCGAAAAATATAACATTACACGTCCCCACGTATTGATACAACTGTTTAAACAATGTACCTGTAAATTTCTTTTCATTGTTAACATCCTGACAACTTTTTACACATAACTTTAAGCTCAAAATGTCGCTCCAGTGCACTGAGGTTTGAAGTCTGTTCTCAAAATCACTGTGTGTGTGTGTGTGTGTGTGTGTGTATATATATATATATATATATATATATATATACAAAATATATATATATATATAATAACAAGTACTCTGGCTTTTCTGTTCATATATATACCAAAACATCATGGATCATAATAACAAGTACTCTGGCTTTTCTGTGTACCACATCATGGATCATTATTGCTGTGTTAGCTGTTTGACAATGTGGGCAATAATCCTTACACTATCAGTGACTAGAGCCGGGCACATTGAAAAGAGCTTTGAAACAGATTTTGAAGTTGTAAGTGCAAACAGTTGTCAGGATGTTAACAATGAAAAGAAAAATGACAGGTACGTTATTAAATAGTTCTAATAACATGTGTGCACATCTTACTTTTTAACTACTTACTTTTCAACACCAGTTTGGGTATGCCGTTCTAACTTTCAGAATAACTATTTATTAAAATAACTTTTATTTCCTCTAAGCCATGTGCTAATAACATTAATTACTGTATACAGTGCTACAAATAAGTTGCTTAAAGGGTGTTCCCTTTCAATTTGAAGATGACCACCAACCAATACTTGGGATAGGCCTGCAACAGGTCAGGTATTTACTGAGCATTTTATGTCAGAGCTGCAGATAGGCAATCCGGGGAGTGGCGTACTCGAACCCGCCTACCGAGGGAATAAGTAGTCTTACTTTCTCCTTTGCTTCTCACATCACTAAGTAAGGTAAGTATAACTAACCTGAATAGTTGCTGTGATTGAGTCTGTGTAAAAGCTCTCACTTGAGTTTTCTGGAGTTCCCCTACAATTTATTGCCTGCAAGTCACTGTTCCAACACCGCCCTAGGCAGCCTCCAAAGCAGGCTCCACCTCAGCCTCAGCAGCTACAGCAGGGCTCCTGAATGCTTGCGGCCTCAGACCCACCCCTTCTCTCAACACCAGCTACAATACTGGCACACTTGCACCTCAGGTTCTTGGGTGCTTGTTACCGTACACAGCGGTTACATGCAGGCTCTCTTCCCTTTTGAGGGATCATGGTTACATCGGTGAGTGACTCTCTCCAGTTGTTGGACCTCAGGCAAGAAGTAAATGCATTAATTTGGAAACAAGCCATTCGCCTCATAGAGCCTACCTCTAAAGATGTGGGTTTCTACTTGAGGTATTTTGTAGTGCCAAAAAAAGGGTGGTGGCCTCCTCCCCATCCTAGACCTGAGACACCTCTACGGGTGGAGGTTTCAAATGGTCACACACTGTCACATTCTCCAGTTTGTCCAGCCAGGCGACTGGTTTACCACTGTGAACTTAAAGGACGCATATTTTCATGTCCCTATTAGTCCCACGCACAGGAAATATCTCCGCTTTGCTTTACAGGGATGCGTCTGAGTATTTCATGCTGCCATTCGGCCTCTTCTTAACATACGCACATTTTCAAAGTGAGTGGATGCCATTCTAGCTCCCTTGTGGCTGCAGGGGATCAGGGTGTTGAACTAACTGAATGACTGCATGATCTATTCAGTCACAGGAAGGAGCAGTGGCCCATATGTAACGGAGCATCTATCAAGGCTGGGTCTCACACTCAATGAAGCCAAAAGACAATTAATACAGGTGCAAAGTATGGTTTACTTGGGTGTCTGGTTACATTCCCTCAAAATGTGAGCCTACCTGTCAGATAACAGAGTGGCTGACATTCACAACTGTCTATCGATAGTACAAATGGTGTTGTGTTAGAAGTTACTCCATATGCGCCCGATTCAGGTGTGGCTCAATGCCTTTCAACTACATCCCAAATGTGACAGATATCTTCGACTGACCGCATATGCCGGGAAGCCCTGCGCTGGTGGAGGCAAGCCTCTCACCTGCACAGGGTGTAAGGATAGGAGTGATCCACAGCCGTCAGGTGGTAACGACAGACGTATCCAACTCGGGTTCACCACAGTTCACCTCTCCAGCATTTCCTTCCAGTGCTCCAGGGATGACATGTCCCTGTTCGCATGGATAACACATCTGTAGAGCAGCAGTGTGGAGTAGTGGTTAGGGTGCTGGACTCTTGACTGGAGGGTCATTAGTTCAATCCCAGGTGGGGGACACTGCTGCTGTACCCTTACGCAGGGTACTTTACCTTGATTACTCCAGTAAAAACCCAACTGTATAAATGAGTTTTATGTAAAAATAATATGATATCTTGTAACAATTGTAAGTCGCCCTGGACAAGGGCATCTAATAAGAAATAAATAATAATAATAGTAGTGTATGTCAACCACCAGGTAGAGCGTCAGTCCTTGGGGTTGCACCGCATAGCCTTTTGGCTATTGACCTGGGCATAGAGTGGTGAATTGGGCAGCAGACATCCTCTCGAGGGAGGGTCCTCATCCATCAGAATGGCGACTCCATCCTCAGGTGGTAGAGCACATTTGGGAACGATTTGGGAAAGCCCGAACTCGGCAGAGATGACTCACTGCCCCCTACGGTTCTCCCTCCACTGCTGCAGCGGTCCACTAGGCGTCTATGCCCTAGCCCACAAGTATCCCAGTAAGCTCTTGTATACATTCCTGATGATACAGTTGCTCCTGGCCTTCCTAGAGAAAGCCCGGAGAGAAGAGTTGACAGTTCTCCTGGTGGCCTCCAGATGGCCCAGTAGAATCTGGTTTTCAAACCATTGCCTGCTGCTGCAAGGCCAGCCCTGGGACATCCCGCTGCACATGGATCTCCTCAGTCAGATGAGAGGCACCCTCTGGCACTCAGAAACAGGCAGACCAACTGTGGGTCTGGCCCCTGAACGGGACCATCTGTCCGCCCTAGGGCTCTCAGATGCAGTCGCCAGTACACGGCAGAATGCTAGGGCTCCTCCACAGGTCATTATAAATGGTACACGGGATATAAAAAGGTACACGGGATATAAATGGGTCTGTGTAACACGAGTGTTTAAAATGTATATTTGTATTTAGGCACGAGGATTGCACAGCACTTCATGTGCAGGTAAAATGTAATAATATGTGAGCAGGGGGAATTGCACTTTACTAATTCACGTGCTGTTGTACTGAGACTCCAATTGAATGATTGATTAGCAATCGAGTCTCGGTACAGATGAAAAAAAGCAGCATGATTTCACTCACTTGGGGTTGTGTGTTCGATGAGTGGAGAACAGGATTGGTGACAGAGGTAATAATTGTAGAAATAGTTCAAATACAAGCTCACCGTGTTCTGTCTGTGTAGTCCGTTTTGTTTGTCTCTTTATTTTGGCGAAAGTGCCATGTCTTGTGTTTTTGTTTGTCTTTACAACCTTTTATTTTCTGATTGTTCATTATTAAATGCTGAGCGAAAGCAATCACTCAGCTTCACCAAACTCCACCTCTCTGTTGTTTATTTGTTGGTTCCTGGTTCTGGTCTGGCGTCACCCACTACAGCTGTCTTTGTGATATGCCTGTATGCATATTTGGGATTATGGAATCAGGGCATAGTTACACACGAACCCCGTTTTCCTTCCTAAGGTGGTTATGGCTTTCCACTTAAACCAGTCAGTGGAACTAGAGGCTTTTCACCCCATTTCCTTTTTCTTCAGAGGAGGATCAGAGATTAAACTCCATCTGCCCAGTTCAGGCAGGTTCCAGGCATCTCACAGATTAATTATGAATAGGCTATACTGCATGCGGTAGCTTGAGAAATGACGGGACAGCTTTAGGCTTTCTGGAAATTGCCAGAAACACGTGACAGGTTTTCAATATTATTTTTCTTTTTTTAAACTTACAGTTGATTCAAGTAACTTGCAATGCGTGTTTGTGACTGGTGAATAAACGACTGTATTCTTGATTTTGGATTCTGGATTTCTTGGCGCCATCTTAGTCTCCCTCAAACCCAATATTATCTTTTCTTTAGAAATATAATGTAATGGGTGGCTATCCAGTGGGTTAAGCGGGAGAAAGGTGGAAGAATGGAAGAAGCAGGCAGGAGTCAGGGTTGCTGCAGAAAACCGTTTGAGCGGCTGTGTTTATTCTGTAATACAACTCGTAAACCTAAAAATGGAATTTCAGCCAAAACGTTGGTTTTCCTGGGGAATGTCGGTTCTGTCACAGCACATTTCTGGGGTTTGGAACAGTGCAGTACTTTTCCTGTATATGTAAAAATTTTAACTTTATACCCTTGACCTTTAAGAGCTGGAACTGCAAAACCTGTTGAAAAGTCAATACGAGCTAATTGCGAGAATTCAGGGACAACTGCTATTACAACCAGACGATAGCCAATCATGCTTTTCATGACTTCATTCACATAACATTAAAGGTTGCAGTAAAACAACGAAAACTACCTATTATACATGGGTGTGTATGCCTTTTATTCATATTATCTGGTATTTTTATATAAATACATAAAAAAAAAACTAGATAAATGACTACCGATAAAAAATCCTGATTATCCTAACTTTGATTTAATAATGCCTGTTAAACCGAAAAGCCCCCTAACAAACCATCATACTGTTTGTAAACCTTCCAGTCCCATACCATATGGGCTCTTTATCTGTGGTATTCACAGAACAGTACATTACAGTATGCAATATATGTAATGTTGAATGGGTTGTATTATAAACATTTGAATATCAGAATTATGATATCCTTAAATGTAGTTTCTATATACGAAAAAAAAACGTTTCAGCAAGAAATAGGATAGAGCAAGGCCTTGGTTAAATCTTAGTTTTTTTTTTCATTCCTCATCTGGGTGCTCCAATAGCATAAATTGTCATGACCATGTCGACCACAGAACTGTCTGGGAAGTCACATGGCTGTGTTCAAATCTTCCCTGCTTGGATGACAGCACAAGGAACATCATCTGCCAAGAGAATGGCTGTCTGAAGAGGTTGTTAATAGGGGAGGATGCATTCAATCATAAGTCAATATCAATCATCAATCACGCTTTTCATGCCTAGACAACACTTTATTAAAGTGGACTAACGTTTCCTGAAATGACCCACTTATCAAAAAAGGAAAAAAAAAGAAATAATGATAATACTGCATTGAAGAGCCATATTTGTGCATTCGTTTTTGATGATACTTATTTTTTTGTTGTAATGTGCAGAATTCTTATTTCTTATATTTGAAATGCTGTATCATACCTGTTACAGCACAATAGAAAAGCATTATTTTAGCAATAAATAACATTAGGTATTTTTAGTTTATATATATATATATATATAATATATATATATATATATATATATATATATATATATATATATATATACACTTACTTAACTAGATAGATATTAAAATCTTACAGAACTATTGCAACAGGGCAGAATTAGCAATTGAGCTGCAAAAAACTGTTTGAGTGGCTGTGTTTATTCATGCTCTTTTAGGAAGCTCTTTATTGAAATTGATTTAACACCTGGCATACCATGAACCCACTACCTCTCTCTGGCTGGACAGCGCTCTTTATAGTGCAATGCTCTGCCCACTCATTCAGGATAGGGGGACAGAAATCACACAAGGGGATAGGCTGATAAACTAATGCGTAAAACAAGACTTCACACATAGGGAGAGAGGGGTGTGGACGTGACAGTTTCAAGCATACACGCTCTCACACAGACAGACACAACACTCAACACGCAACAGTGTAGCTTAAAATCACAACCACATGTGAATAATTTCCTACCCCGTTCCCCAGTCTATTTTTAAGTCATATCCCAATAAGGGACCTGGAGTTTCAACTGCCCCGGCATTACAAAAGCATGTGCATGCAGGCCTTTTGTTAAATATATTCCGTCTGTAGCGTTGGAATTAAAAACATTCTTCTGTTTCTGTGTTTATTTGCTTCACAGCCATATTGTCTGTGGTCAATAAAGAAAATAAGAATAATTGTTGTTTTTGTTTTTATTGCAAGACCAAGTTTTTGTACATTAGTTCAAAGTAACATTACAGTTAAAATGTAAGGTTGTAGTTAATGTATACCTCATAAGTTAGCATGAAAGTATGTCTAGTATTTATTTAAAATATTCATGGCTTCAGGGTAATACATTTTACTTATATGGTGTCTAAATTGGAGTGTAAATTACTCAATTACTCAAAACCTTATCTGAAGTGCTGACTGTATGTACTCTTCTATAATACTGACCAAATGTATTAGGAATTAAAGTTAGATGCTTAGCTTTACTGCAGTATTCTAGAGTACCTGAAGCTTGGCTCTGTTATTTTCAGTCAAGGGATTACAACAAAAGTGAAACGGGAAATTAATTTTGATAGGGTTAAATATGAAACATGTATTTGTTTAATTTGAGGGTGGGCAGCATTCGAACTGGTAAACCTAAAAATGAAATTTCAGCCAAATCGTTGGTTTTCCTGGGGAATTTCGGTTCCGTCACAGCACATTTCTGGGGTTTGGAACAGCGCAGTATGTTTCCTGTATATGTAAAAACTGTAACTTCATACCCTTGACCTTTAAGAGCTGGGAGTGCAAAACCTGTTGAAAAGTCAATACGAGCTAATTGCGAGAATTCAGAGACAACTGCTATTACAAACAGACGATAGCCAATCATGCTTTTCATGACTTCATTCACATAACATTAAAGGTTGCAGTAAAACAACGCAAACTACCTATTATACATGGGTGTGTATGCCTTTTATTCATATTATCTGGTATTTTTATATAAATACATTTAAAAAAAAAAAAAAAAAACTAGATAAATGACTACCGATAAAAAATCCTGATTATCCTAACTTTGATTTAATAATGCCTGTTAAACCGAAAAGCCCCCTAACAAACCATCATACTGTTTGTAAACCTTCCAGTCCCATACCATATGGGCTCTTTATCTGTGGTATTCACAGAACAGTAAATTACAGTATGCAATATATGTAATGTTGAATGGGTTGTATTATAAACATTTGAATATCAGAATTATGATATACTTAAATATAGTTTCTATATCTGAAAAAAAAGTTTCAGCAAGAAACAGGATAGAGCAAGGCCTTGGTTAAATCTTTTTTTTTTCGTTCCTCATCTGGGTGCTCCAATAGTAGGAATTGGCATGACCATGTCGACCACAGAACTGTCTGGGAAGTCACATGGCTGTGTTCAAATCTTCCCTGCTTGGATGACAGCACAAGGAACATCATCTGCCAAGAGAATGGCTGTCTGAAGAGATTGTTAATAGGGGAGGATGCAATCAATCATAAGTCAATATCAATCATCAATCACGCTTTTCATGTCTAGACAACACTTTATTAAAGTGGACTAACGTTTCCTGAAATGATCCACTTATCAAAAAAGGAAAAAAAAAAAGAAATAATGATAATACTGCATATTGAAGAGCCATATTTGTGCATTCGTTTTTGATGATACTTATTTTTCTGTTCTAATGTGCAGATTTCTTATTTCTTATATTTGAAATGCAGTGTCATTACCTGGTACAGCGCAATAGAAAAGCATTATTTTAGCAATAAATAACATTATGCATTTTTAGTTTATATATGCACTTACTTAACTAGATGAATATTAAAATGTTACAGAACTATTGCAACAGGGCAGAATTAGCAATTGAGCTGTAAAGATACAAGTTATTTATAGAAGTGGTTATAGCTATTGTTTTTAATAGCATAGATCTCTTTGATCAGCACACAACACTATTTTTCTTTTTAAGATAACATCCCAAAACTCAAAATGACTGGAAAAAAAAGTCACTAAAACTTGTAAAGCAAACAACACACTTATGCCACTTTTATTCAGGGATTAAATTGGACTGTTTGTACACATCTGTTTACAATAACCTCTGTTCACATTTTGCTTGATTACATTCTTTAATCATCACCTTAACTGACCTTAGAATTCAGACATCTCATTTTTCATGCATATCACTCTCATGAATCAGCACTGAATATATACCACACTCTCCTGCGTCTTTCATTAGAAAGGGTGGCCCTTCAATGTGCAACTGAACAACTGGCTTAAAACATACAGCAGACAGATCTGCGGCGGCACAATTAGATGATTCAGTGACATTACAGGATACATTATCCCGAGGCAAATTTATACACCCCAAATATTGGAGGCAATATTTATTACTGACATGAATTAACATTTTCATTTTCAGCAGAACTGTTAACATACTCTACGGACGTATACAGCTGTTGCTCAATATTTTAGTAACTGCAGGTAACACAATTACATTCCAAAAACTGTTTTATTTGTTCCCTCTCATTTCTAGTAAAAAGTAATTAGGACATGATTACCTGAAAACGGTTCTGCTTTGAATCTCATGTATCCTATAAATGTAATTCATTTTTTAGATTAGGCACTAATTAGGTAAAAGTTTACAAACAAATCTGAACAGAATAAACATTATCTTTGACTTCATGCAATGCAGAACTGAGTGGCTCTCCTATAATACATACAAAATAGAAACACAATTTGAAAAGAGGCACCATCGTCTTCTCAACAGTAAAACCCTTCTCTCGTCTTTTTAACAGTAAAACCCTTCTCTCGTCTTCTTTTTGGATCTAGGTGCTAGAGCAGGTTCAATTAAGTCCCCTTCTCCGTCAGGTATTTTCCTTTTATTCTTAGCACTTTTATTGTCACTCAAGCAACCACTACTGTCACTAGCACAAATTTCAGTCTGCAAGGCTGCCTCTGGTTCTTCGTTCAGCTGCTTCTTTTATTCTTCTTTTTAGGCATATCCGAGATGCTGCCATTCACACTGCTGCCACCTCCTTGTTCACCACGCTGTCTGCAAAAATGTCATCAGCACACACCGACGTCCGAGTCCTCTTTATAGCTTCTCTTGTCTTTTTTCTTTTTGCATGGCGTTTCCTCAGTGGTATCAGGTTCCCCATCCACAGTGCATTCTTCTTGCTGTGGTACACGTTTTCCTGGGACACTAAGTAAGAAAAAAAGAAAATATACTAGGCTGCTCCTTAGAATGTGCTATAGCTTTTATTATTATTATTATTATTATTATTATTATTATTATTATTATTATTATTATTATTATTCACCTGTTAACGAAAGCAATAACCAAGCATGCTTCAGTCCAGTGGCATCCAGTCAATCAGCATTGACTGTAGACATTCCAGTCTTTAATAACAATTGTCTTCAAGCTGTTATACTGACTACAGGAGGAGATACAAAGCCAGGTTCTGGAATATATATGGTCTGCTTCCCCCATAATGCCAGGGCTTCGGTCATGTACTGCAGAAACTATTCTATATCTAAAAAAAATATATATATTTTTTGGAAGTGTAGCAGATTAAACACACAAGCGCTCAAAGAGACTCACCAAAAACACAAATAAGTAATTGTAGTTTCATGTTCACAAGTAAACAAAGCATTTGTTTTACATACTAGTGAACTAGATGAGAAAGGCTTCAATGTGTACTGCCAACCCAAAGCCTGTTCCAACTCCTAAAGATGAATGAGGGCTCATACCATTGATGTATAAGTGGTGGGGTCTGATTAACCTGATTAAGCTAAACCTACTGCAAAAAGGTTGTTTTTTTTTTTTTTTTTTTTTTTCCCCCATCCCTGAGGATTATTTGTGTATAGTTTTATAAATGTAGTGTAGTAGGAAAACTAATTTTAAAAATCTATTTTTTATTTTAGAAAACACCAACACTTGCTTATCTATGGTGCCACCTACTGTCATAAAATGATATTGCACTATTACACATTTCTTAAAATGCAGTTGCAACTTTTTATTTAAGGCATTTTAGCACTATTCATGCAAGTTGGATATCATTTCAGAACTTGTGTTTAGACTAAATAACCACGTTCCTGTATAAAGGTGTATTGTGCAGAAATATCCTGATAAAGAACAGATTACTATATTTTGTGTGTTTATAACTTTACAGTCCTATGTGCTGTGTAGGTACAGTAATTTACACTAAAATAACAAAAAAAAAGTTTACCAATGAAAGTTATTGTAGTCAATACATTTATTAAATTAGCATTTATTTTGCATTTGAATGCTTATTTTTATCAATTAATTTTTGCTCAGCTCCAGTGACGTTTTAGGAAATGTGTTTGACTATAAATAATGTTTCTACACCACTATTTAAAACTTGTCACTAGTAATGACATTATTAAAAACTGGATTCCCACCACAATAGTAAGCAAGTCTAATTTGTTGCCTACAATTACTTTTATGTTGAACTATGACCAGTCTTACATTATTTAATATTATTTAGATGGATAGTGCAGACACACATAAGCTAATTTTGTTACAATAGTCATTGCATTACTGATTCTTTCCTCCTTGTGGTGCCTGTTTCAATATAATTTATTGTAAATTAATTGCATGCGTGAGGTTTTGTTGCAATGCCCAAAACAGAGTTTAGCTGAGGAATTCTTAAAGTGTTTTTAAATGGTCACTTTAAATGTACCTGTTGTCATCTAGTTTTCCCTCTAATAGTAAGAACACCAGCTACATCAGCGTATAACTTGTACACCTCAAACTCAAGGCTGTCTCCAACCATCTGTCCAGAGACTTGGCAGGCTTCAAGGACATCTTATATGGCTTTAGAAGAGAAACACTGAAGTAGCCATACACCAGACATCCTGCGTGAGAGGAGGCTAGTTTGTTAACAATTCCCTGGACAAAGAAAGGATGCAAAATGCATTAAATAGTAAATAAAAGATATACACATTAAGCATTATTACACTATAGGAAAAATATCCAGAATTCAATTAACAAAATTATCATTTAGAATGTTTTACCTTTCCATGCGCAGAAGATTTATAGCAAACAGACATGATAAATGCACCTATTCCCATGAAACCCAAAATACAAACCAACAATACTAAAGCGAACATCAACACGTGCTTTAAGAGACGAAACACTAGGGATGTTCAATTTCGAGTTTAAAGGTTTTGCAAGTTTTAAACATTTGTGATTTTCGAAACATTTAGAACATTAAACCACTGTCTAAGAAATGCATGTCAAACACGGACATCACCTGCAGTGTGTATACAGTAGCAGAGTGTGTAGTGTAGTTATTTATTCGTCTCTTTTGCATGTACATGAAGGCTCATCCACATTAGTGTTGTAAGGCATCACAAAAAAGGCAGCAATCTAATGGAAGGCTTATGATGGCTTTTTTGATTGAATACAAAAACCTTTAAAGTTTAAAGATGTTTATTACAAACGTTTAAACTTTTAGGAAATTAAACGGAATCTCATTGCTAGAAAGAACAATGGCATATAAACAATGAGTTGTGTTGTTTTCATAAGTGTTCAACCACCTGTAACCTTCAATAAAAACTGATCATTATGCATACCACAAGCTTTCCTTTATCAGGTCGGAAGATAAAGTCAGCTTCTATATTCATATGAATGTAGCCTTGACCATCATAAACGTCACCATATTGTCCCAGTGCTAAAATGTTATCAGATTGATTTAAAAAAAAAAAATGACAATGTTTTAGCGTTGTTGTGTAGTATAGGTATGGCTACACAAAGTCTTTAAATCGCTTAACTCAAGGAACATGAAAACAATACAAGCGGGTATAAAACAGACGTACTCAAATACAGTTCTTACAGTAATAAACAGAGCGGTAACACAATTGCACCGATCAAGAAAATACCACCTTTGCTATTATTAGTATCACCGGCTCCTTTTTCGTAATTGTTATACAGGTTAAAATAAATGACGCAAATTAAGTGCTGGAAAAGTGAAAATAAAACTGGTACATTTTAATAATCCTGTAAACACATACTCAGATTCACTGTTCTTGGGTTCGCTGATCCAACAATTTCGAAACATCTCCCAAACCCCCAAGTTAATTTGTTACCACGTACATTTCTGAATATTTCAGCAGCTCCGTGCCGAGTTGTTCCTGGACTCCTGTCTTCTTTTTCAGGTACACTGGAGACATTGCAAATTGCCTTCTGTGAGTGTCTACCACCAGGCAAGAGTGTGATGCCCGGACCAAATTACAAGCTTCACCAAAGGGCGGAATTACTGGCAAAGTGCCCGTTGCCACCGATTCCGAAGCACTTGCAGTTGTTTGTACAGGAACGGAGGGTGTATCCAGTCTCTTCTGCTCATCTTGTTCCAAGTTAGCCCTGCTTCTAACTGTCGTAAAGCATGGCACATGGACAGCAGTGTTGTCGTGCTGCTACGTCAGTTGTATTGTGTAATATATATTATTTCCTCCTGGTGGTATGCTGTTGTTGTGTATAACTGGCATACAGACTCTGAAATCATATAATTGTCTTGTTTTGTACAAGGATTTCTGATAGTGTGCTGCAGATGTATATACGTATTTGGAACTGGAATATTTATCTCTGTTGATTTAAATGATAAGCAAACACGTGTCTGCAAAGGTACTCATGTGCATTGTAACCAGGGCTGTGGTGAACGTTGTGGTAAAATCCAGCGTGGCGCATTTATCCTGACCAACATAATAAACAGTGGATTTGTTTATAAACCTCAGAGTTTTTGTTTGTTTCTGTGTTTGTGCATTGCTAATAATTTTGCTGTTTAGGGGTTACCCCAGAGTGGCTAAACAGTATGCGTATAACTGTGCTGCTCTGGCACTTGGGGCTTGTGTGATTTGAGTTATCAGGTTGTTGAATCTGTTTTATGGCCTGGTCACACGGACGACATCTGTTGCCGGCTTGTCGCCTTGAGTTATCGAACAGTAACATCAGTATAGTATACCAAATTATATACAGTGAGGAGTCAGTAAATTTATATTTTAGACAATGTTATAGAAATACAAGTATTATAAAGAGTTTGTCTGCAATTAGATTTGCACATTTTAAAGGCCTGAATGTATAACGATAAATCCTTTAAGAAAGCAATAGCAAAGTCTTGTTTTGATTTATGTTATTATAGCCATAAATGTTAATTAAAATAAAGAAAATCCCCTCAATATTCAAAACAGATGCTTACCAGTGCAATTATTAAATAAAATAGAAGCCCCGGCAGATAGAGAACCATGACTAAATAATATTTTATCACCCCATTGATTTGACCAAAAACTTACATCAGTATTGCATGAGTGAGACTCCTGCAAAAAAATACAATTTGCCTTTTTTCTTTACAAAGCAAAAACATAGCTTTTCACTTAATATTGTCCTTAAGACCCCTTATATTTAGTGAAATAAATGTTCTTTTAAAGAGAACATTTAAACAAAAGTTAAACAGAACAATATTAAAAGAGAAAAATCTTCAAGTAACAGTAATCACACAAGAATACACAGTAAAAGACATACGCGTCTCAAAAATGACCCATTGCTATATTCCCTTTCTATCTTTTAGAGCATAAACGTACTTAAGATCAAGTTCACTTATCTGCTGTTTAAAGTCAGTTAGAGATCATTGTAGCAGTGATGTGACTACCATTGATGTAGGCAAACAGACCACAGAAGAAAGCTCTCTCACCTGCCTTTCTTGCTTGCTCTATGTGAGGCCAAAGACTGGTGCAGGTTTCTCTGTCAGCTTTTGTGAGATCTTCAGAAAAAGGAACACCTAATTCCCTGCAAACCAATTAATCCTTTGTTACATTCCAGAATTCATCTTGAAAAAAGTGCATGGTAAACTGTACAATTATCTGGCAGTGATTTCTGCTCGTATCATCTCTTCTGTTTAGACGATGTACGGAGTCGACAATATCATCAAGTTTGGAGGATATATGCAGTGAGATTTTACTCAGAAGGTAGATCACCTATATCTCTGGTATTCTCGGTTTCCTTCTCCTTTAGACCGTTAATGTGAAGATCCCATCTGCGCTTGTATCTTTCTTTTTCCAGACATCTGTCTTTGAGTTCGATGTTTTCTTTAAGAAGGAGTGAGACTTATTTTTCCAGATTAGTTACTTTGCACCTTGCAATCTTTGACTTCGGCAGCACTGAATTCAACTTAGCTACATTGGAAATCATTGCACTGTTCTGTCTCATTTGAATGTTTCAGTCCTCTAATTTAGATTCTTGTTTGTCGAATCATTTAGTTAGGTTGTTTATTGCTTCGAGTATGGCTGAATTTGGGACGTCTGAAGAATCTGCTTGACTTGCCTCTGCTTTGTGTTTCTGAGCTGCTGGGCTTTTTGTCTGAGTAACCATTGAATAGTTATTTTCTGCATCATCTTCAATAATGTCTTCACTGGAAATTAAAATTTCCATAGCATAATCATAAACATTGCTGTTTAAGGGAATCTTTGTTTTCCCTCTTGCCTCTGCAGCCGCCTAGTGTTTCAGTGGGCCCGAATCTCATGGTGCTAATCGGGTTAGAATTGAACAGGTACGAAATTACCGTATTACAAACAATACAAACTTATTTGATCTGTGTTTTATAATAGGAGGAGCATTAGGCAGGAATTCCCCGCTGGAGCAGGGTTTGGACACTGAGCGGTATCGACCCTCAGAACCGCCCCCAGTAGAACCACTCCTGGACAGGCTCTGGATGTGGTTCTACTGGGGTGGAGGACTACATTCACCTCTACAACCAATGCACTGCCCAAAAAGGTCTCCTGAAGCGTTCCCATGCCCTGCTCCAGCAATACCAGTTGGGGGCACCACAAAAGCGAGTGCCAATGGATATCCTCAGACCCCCCCCCCCCCCCCCCGACCGAGCAGGATAACCGGTATGTCCTCGTGACCATGGAGTATTTCACCAGGTGGCCCGTGGCGTACGCTATCCTGCGCATTGGTGATGCTGGATGGCATGTTCAGCCGGTTTAGAGTCCTGGAGGCGCTATACAGTGACCAGGAGATGGGCATCTGCAAGACCCAGACAATACTGCTCCACCCACAAAGTGATGGCCTGGTGGAGTGGTTCAACAGGACACTTGCCACCCAGCTTGGACCTCCCAATAGCACAGCAATTGGGAACAGCACCTGTCTCTGGTCCTGAAGGCTATGGGACTGTCGTCCAGGCTGCATGTCGATGGTGTTCATGTTCGGGAGGGCGCTCCGCACCGCGGTGGACTTAGTGTTCAGTAGGCTGCCGATTGTCAACACTTCAGAGCTGGCTGGATTGGATGTCATCAGCTGGCCAGCGGCAGAATTGGACTTATGATGTGTACTGCCCCCTGGAGAAAGAAAGGGCTCTGCCCCAAGTTGACCAGTCATTGGAATGGCTCTCCGACATGCCATAACGTGTTAGGCTGCAGACAAGGGGCAAGTTGGTGGTCCTCCACCAGGACAGCCTGGCCCCTTATTGTCCTGGGATAGACACGGTTGTCCTCTGCAGCAGGTGCAATCTACTGAAGTTAATGCAAACAGGTATTGAACCCAAGCAAAAGGTTATGTCAGTTAACTGGGTCTTTTCATGCATGGGGCTATTTGGCCTTCAATAAGGAATGTAACTGTAATGTCTTTTCATTTGGATATTTTTTAAGATCATGCAGTTTCATTTTATATACCATATTTATTTATCGTATTAATTTTATAGGAACTTTAATATGCTTCATTTTGTTTAGTTTTCATTGCAACAAATAGCAAAAGGAGGAAAAACAGTTATATAACGCTTATATAACGCATATATAAACAAGCAATCTTGCTGGTCACAGTAAAATGCCAGAACAGATTTTGAATATGGAACATAAATGTGACTATGTCATAACTAGATTCAGATCAGATTAGATAATAGACAGGACAGGTCACCAATTTGCAGCACATGTTCCTGTTCATATCAGTGATATGCATTTTATCATGGAATATCTAGAATTGTGTTTTACAGTGATGTTATTAAGTACAGAAGCCCTTTGTCTGTGGCTAGGTATGGCTAACAGAGAAATATCTTGATGACACTTTTGGATTTAAAATAAGAACTGTGAACTGCTAAGTCAGTAAATATATTTGTTTTGCTAAGAGATTTAAATGCTCACGGAAAAGACTGCTTACATTGCAGTGTTGCAGGATTTGAAGTGACACAGACAAATTGCGTTGGAAGCATTTTAAATACAGTATATCAATTGAGCTTTCCTTTAAACCAGTTGTTTTTTGGCACTCTACTATCACAATTTGATATGTAAATATTTGCAAACCATTATGCAGTATAGTGCATTTCTTTGTTGTTTTGCCATTGCTTATAACACCATCGGATTTAATCCAGTCCCCAGAATAAATAATGCTATTTACATTGTGTGCAATATGGGGAATCTGCACTGATGCTAAGTGCTTATGACACCTTAATTGGTACTGTTTGGAAAAAGAAACAATGTAAGAAGAACAGTGGCTCTTACCTCTCAGTATAAAAGCAATATCCCCAGTTGTGTCAATACTCCTTAATGTGTTATTTAAGATATTACTTTGCTGAATGTTTCAGTCTTTTAGGAATTTTGCAGAGAGTAATATGAACAGTATGCTTGGAAAGTAATTCTTCAAAAAATCAAATAATAAATAAAATGACCTAAGTAAAAAAAAAAATCCTTAATATTAATATATATATGTTATTTATCTATATGGTATGTATTCATCTTACCTATTAGTTGTATCTGTATATTACGGGTGAAGGCAAGAGAACTTGACTGATATATATATATATATATATATATATATATATATATATATATATATATATATATATATATATATTATATATATAGTTGTATGTGACACATAAACAGTACAGAAAAATATGGAAACAACAAATTATTTACTTTATTGTCAATTTTTCCCTCACTGAGACCTCTTACTTACCAAATATCTTGATAATCAGCTCGCTGCAGAGATAGTTTCACTCAGGCTACTTGCTCACTAAATACCTTGGTATCCCTGAATAGATCATTGTCTCCTCTTTAATATATACTGTATATATATATTTGAATGAGCAACCGCTCTCATTAGTTCAGTGATACATTAAATATCACCCATTTACAGCCAATGCTGAATGACTGGGTGGAGTATTTTACGTCTCTATTTCGCTCTCGATTTTCCTGAGTGGTGAATGCCAAGACTTGTACAATACTCAACATGGTGTTCTACTTAGCAGTTCTTAGCCAGAAACCTATTTCTGAGGGTAAAATGTAGAGAAAATGTTATACCTAGTTAATAAGTGGATCATATTTGGGGTGCTGCTCATTATAATCTTTTGCATACTGTTAAAGAGGAGACCATTATATTCATATACATAAACAACTACTCTGATAGAGAACACCGCCCCCCGTCAATGTGGGGGGGGCAGTTAGAATTTTAGTAAACAAAGACGTTTAGACATAGTATATTATATACTATATATAGATATATAATATAATATATATCTATAATATATATATATATATAGTATATATATATATATAAATGTCACCGAGTACGTTTTTTTGTTTTTGTATATTTACACAGTGGCTCATGCTAAACAAAAAAACAAAAACATTCTGCATCTTTGTGATGAGCATTACAACTTTCTCTCAAGGTTAGTTTGTCCCACAAGAAAAACAAATTTGACTTGGTTCTGGTAAAATCTCTTCTAACTGAGATGGGAGAGCACAGAAATCCAATACATTTAAATAGAAATCCTTGAGTGTAGTTGCCATGGCATCAAAAACCTATAAGTACCTCGACTGTTCAAACACACTTTGCCTTGTCAAAGGTATATTAAGCATACCGAAATGTTGGGAAGTTTGCTCTGTTGAGCAAAAACGTATATATATATATATCGTAGACTTCCTACTACTGTACATGCTGAATGTGATTGAAACTAATTTATTATTAATGCATTAATTAGCCAAACAGATATACACAATACGCACAAGCGTCCCCTTTGTAAACATATACAAATCATAAACATTAACTTTGGTTATGCTTGTACCTGCATAGAAAAAAAAACTGCAACTAATCAAATCAGCAACTCCACTGCAGAGAGAGTCTCGGAGGTTGTTCATACTGTATTTAACTGGTAATTCATGACCATGACAGTACAGTATTAGTTTGGTTATATTTTATTTAAAAAAAAAATTAACTTACATCAAATATTCTTATCAATCGTTGAGAACAGTTTCATAAATATGAAACTTTATTTCATGCCTGAAAAATAGACTTTGAAAAAACATTGCTTCAGTAATGCATGAGCTGAAGTTTTGTGACAAGGGGCCACAGTATGCATTGGGTTCTATTGACTGTATTGAATATCGCATTACAATTAGTACCTGAAATCAGGTGTACCATTAATGTTATTTGCTTCAGAGTTAAAATGAAAATGCCTTCCCTTAATATCATCAGTTACCCCAGGGGTTAATATGTGACAAAGCATTGTGTGAGAATCTTATAAAACAATAAGTACAATACAAGGTTGTCAACTTGTACAAACATCACTTATTCACTCTCGAGTCCCCTTCACCTGTCCTTAGCCCTTTCCACCTTCCCCTTATTTTCTTCTCTCCCCCTTCCCCATCTGTTTGAATTTCTTGAAAAACAGTTTGCCCATCATAACATGATTTACCACAGTACATTTGCACAGTAATGTTGCAGTCTGCTATGCTTTGCCAATGCTTTATCATGGATGTTACCAAGTTTTACCATGCATGTATGTAATTTACTTGGCTTACCTGTACTGTACCATAATTTTACCTTGATTTTACTCTACCGTACTTCACTGTATTTTACTTTTACCAATAGTACATCATTTTTAGACTAATGAAAATAATGAAGAATTTTTAAGCAGGTTTCTACAACTTTTTTTACATGCTCTTGAGAATGTGTTATTTAAAACCCTCAGGGCTAGATTTGTCTAGATAGGCCAGTTGCAGCATCCCGCAATTTGCATTTTCGTTGCGACAATTCGCAAAGCATACATTTTGTAATATGTACTATGAGAAAATATGTTAATGAAAAGAGCCGCAATATACTAATTTCAATATCTGTTGCGTCTTCTTAGCGAGATCTCTATTGCAAGAGTCATGCAACATTGTTCAAATAAGTAGCGAGAGTTGAGTTGTGGTTTGCTTCAGCAGAGGGTGCCTGAAGGATAACATCTATACATGCAAGGGTGCTAGAATCAAAATAACATTGTTTTTGTTATATGTAAACATCATCAGTACAATTCATTCTGTTCTGTCTTTATTTGACCTATTTTAATACTGTTTGTGTAATATATATATATATATACATATATATAATATATATCTATATATATATATATATATATATATATATATATATATATATATGAAAGACAGTTTAATCCCATCGGATTATGTAGCGGGGCCCCCACCTTCACCTCCAAAAAGCTTTTCATAATCACACAGCAGCCCCTTGCTAAACCAGACATGTTTATCTGACATAAGGAGGTATCAGGTTTAAAAACAATACAATAAAATTGCACACAAATACAGTTATAGTGTAAAGTATTGTAAGACATAGAACATGCAACTCTTTCCAGATGACACAAGAGACACCCATCATCATGTTCCACTGGTGCTGTAGCAATGGATACACATGTACACTTCAACACATACACACACACACACACACACACACACACACACACACACACACACACACACACACACACACACACGCACTTCAGCCTGCAAAAGTGTGTGTGTATGTGTTGAAGTGTACATGTGTATCCATTGCTACAGCACTGGCAGACCATGATGATGGATGTATCTTGTGTCATCTGGAAAGAGTTGCATGTTCTGTGTCTTTCCTGATGATGGTAGTCTGTGTTTGCTTGTGTTGTCTGGCTCCTTTGGCTGCTTGTGTGGGTGTGGGAATGACGAGTTAGGGTTAAAAACCCTAACACCACAAGTCCTTGCTTTTGTGGCAATGACTTCAACCCTAACTGCTGCATTAGTGTAGTTTTTTGCAATGAATAAACAGTATATATTAATTATCGTCTCAAGAGATTTTTCCTGGTAAAATAATTTAGTCGACAAAGAAGTATTATATAAAATAGAAAGTTAATTGATAAATGTTTCCTTGAATACTTTTTTAATGCTGAAATATATACACAGTAGTAACAACTGAGGTGTATAATGCAACACAGAATCATATGTAACACCAATACAAGAAGGTTATAAAGTCTTTGAAAAACAAATCCTAAAATGATTTGAAGGATGTGATCAGCCAAGAGGTGTTTTCCTAGTGAAAATTCTGTTAGCTGTCTATTGTCTAGAGTAATCAGTAATCTTTCCTTAAAACAAACACTGTCCTTCAACAGGTGAGCTTATGCTTATCATCTTGGTGTAGAATCTTGTTTTTTTTTGTCCTCCAACTTCAGCATTAAAAAATGTGAAAATAATTTTTATTATTCTAAAACTGTTAGCTGAAAGAATGCCAGACATTTGACAATTCCCATTTGAATACAGAGTGATGCACAGATTTACTTTGGAAGGCCTCCTGCAACATGAATGCACAAGTTCCCTTGGGTAGGGCCTGGCTGTGACTGATTTTGAACTGAAATACAACAGGACGTGAAATAAGTCCACCTTATATTACTGCTATCATTGTACTATCACCTTGTTCAGCATCCCCACAATCTGGATACATAGGAAACTATTTTATTGAAATGATTGTGCATATTACATGTAAACTGGCATCAACTCCCTGTATCTGAGACAACTTACAGAGGTAAAAGTGTAAATGTTTCAAAAATGTTTGATATATATATATATATATATATATATATATATATATATATATATATATATATATATACACACACACACACACGCACGCACGCACGCACGCACGCACGCACGCACACACACACACACACACGCACGCACGCACACACCACACACACACACGCACGCACACGCACACACACACACACACACACACTACTCTTTAACCTCTTAGTATGTGTACTTTCTGAGTCGTATAAACAAGTAAAGACATTTTTAACTGAAAGCAACAGAACCATCAGAAGAAAACTACACTCTGCAGTATTATTAAATGTAAAATAGTGAAACAGAATTAAACAACAGTTTGTTACCTCATATTTCTCTTTTTTTTTAAATAAGCTCTTATAGAAAAATATATCATTCACAAATGGTAAATGCCATATATCTAGTAATGTGATATCAATCCAGATAAATATGTATAATATATAAGGACCGGCACTTTGTCAGGCATTCAGGAATAATTCTAATGGGGTAACTGTGGATTAAGAAAGACTGTCAGACTGCAAGCTTTTGATGAACGCTTTGCACATGCTTTCAGGAAGTTGTACGTGAATATTTTACAAACATAGCAAAGTATCAGTCTAGGGTTATTTGTCCTTTAAAAACAAAACAGCAGGAAAAGCTGCTAATCAAGCCATTTGTTGAGTCAACTGGACTGTAGCTAAAAGAATTTGGCTTTTTTTTCTAGAAAGTTTTTGGTCCAAACAATTGTGCATCTTGTACAATTGTTACCTGCTTCTGTAGTCAGTACAATTGATCACCAATTGCCACAGGGCATTGTCCAGTCTAGAGTGATTCCACTGAATTGTACAGTCTCAAATAACACCCCCAAAACATTCTCAAATTCTGTGTTCTTCTCTGCTTACCATATTTATAGGAACCCCATTATTTGTTGTTATTGTACATTGTCACTGTACTGTTGTGTTTCCATTTTGTAGAACTTGGGGGATCCCATTGCTTAAGTTATCTGGCACTTCCTGTTGTAAAAAAACAAACAAAAAAAAACATAATTTACTGTCAGTGTTGAAATCTAGTCTTCATAGACCCTTATTTGCTTATACAACTACAGTAACACAGAGCGAAAAACATGTGTTAGTTAAGTGAACACGTTAGTGAACATTTTTAGAATGCACAATGATATTTATAGAATGTTCAAAACCACTCCTCTGCAAAGCCAAAAGCAGAAGCCAATTTGGAAGAGGTTAACAGCAATGTTCATAAAGGTAACGTAAAACGGAGAATTCGTATAGTGCTCCCCCTTTATAATGGTGTAGTCGAGAGTCATGGGTAAGGGGACTACAACTGCTAGTGTAATGGGCAGCATGACCATACCCTTTTTCGTGGGATAGTGTCACCTTATAACAAGGTAGCACTGAATTTCACTATATCAATCCCCCCCCCCCCCCCCCATTGCATTTTTAAGGTGATCCTGATCTACTACTGCTACCCTTTAACTGGTAAACCCATTCTAATGTGAAACTCATTTTACTGTATTTTTATTGCATTTAGTGAAGTGACTAAGGAAGTTAATGGTGACTCACCCCTGGAGGCATGATTAATACCATGTAACAGGCAGTTCTATTTAGATACATCACTGATTACATGATTAGTAGTTCTTATGATTTTCTTTCTCGTAGGAAGCTTCAGTGGGAGTGATTAAGTTGCAGTATGTAGCAGCTGCTTTTATTGTACAGACAAACCACAGTAGATATACATGACAATTTGGAAATGAAAAAGTTCTAAAGAGCATACACACAGAATAGTATTCACTGACCTTTGAGAAAGATTGTGTATAAACAATATTGATCAATACATGGGTGATACAGTTGGTGTAATACATTTTCTACAGATGTTTGGCAGGCAAAATAAAAAGCACCCTAAACCATTACACCATTCTCACTACTTATACTGCAGTGACTGCCAACAGTGAAATATTGAGGCAAATTTATTTGATACATGATTCATGGATTTACTGTTTGTATTCCTGCAGGGTATTCAGCAGTGACATTCCTCCCAAAATATTGACTTAACCCTTTACAAAATGTAAAGATGCATAGAAGAAGCATGATATAGCATACACAAGTACAGTAAAGCCCAGAAAGACATGATAAAGCACAGTTTAAAATAATAAACATGGTAAACCACAGTAAACCAGTCAAAGAAAACCACACACACACAAACATGCTTGTGCTTGTTTTACTGTTGATCTTTGTTTGCTTTCCAGACTTTTTTGTCACATTGACTCAATTGTGAAACCCATTCACTTCTGTGTTAGGGAGGTGGCATAGTGGCAGGATAAATGGGCTTCACATGAGTCAGTGGAAATACAGTCTGAGAAGAGAAGGAAAAAAATTATAATAACAAGGAACAACAGTGAATGTTTTGCTAATAAGAAGTAATGGTTTCAACATATCTTGTGTTTCCTCAGAGTCACAATTAAGGGCTAGAATGACACTGCTGCTTTGGTGCTTTTTGTTATATTGTTTGCTTGCTTTTCATTTAGTTAATGGCAGTTTGTCTGCTCAGCAATCTCCTTTAAACTGAAATATATCACAACCTCAGCTTTATCTACAACAGCTCTATATTAGTGACATTACCACAGGCTAGCATACACAATTTACACATGCTGTTGATTTAGAACAAAATATTCTTATGAAAAAAGTAAAACCGAATTACCGAACAAATACTTAAGAGCCAGACACACAATACAGAGTGGTCTAGAGGTCCGGTACGTGGAGAAGTATAAAACAGCACCGTGGGAATTGTTTACACGCAGACATAAAATACACAATGTGAATTCAAAACAAAAAGAAAGAGGTGAAGTCATGTGATATCAGCAGGAAGTCACTGTCGGGTATTTTAGACAAATAGAATCATTCATTTCAAAACAAGAAAAAAATATGCTATTGGCATTATTGCTCATTTTCTGCAACTTGTTAAACTACTACTATATTAGCAGTTTTAATCTATGTGTTTTTATTTTACTCTTTGCAGCAACACTATTCAGATTTCAATGAGCTGGTGGGATGTTTTGTACATTTATGAAAATTCTTGTTTTAAAAAAGATCAAAAGATCAGGTGATGCCATAGTCTTAGCAATGCCGGGTGTGAACCTGGTACCTTCCTTCCTGTTAATAATTGTATGGAATTTTTCTGCTTCCTTTCTCACTACATACCGGACCTCTGTACGGTTATGTTGTGTGTGTGTGTGTGTTTGTGTGTGTGTGTGTGTGTGTGTGTGTGTGTGGTTGTCTCTAGACCTCTAAGCTTTAGTGCACCATTTCATTTAAAGATCTGTTTACAAACTGTATAAAGAGTTTTGAAAACTTTGAAAAACTCACTTGGCAACCATCATAAGTATTTGAAAACCCAATACTCAAGCTATAAGTGGATTTGAAACTGGAAGTAATCCTAGTAATCCTTACTATACCATATTAGAATGTGTAGGCAGAAAAAAATAGATTAACAATAACCTACTTTCTCTGTCATTTCGTGGGAATGGTGTAGAGAGTGCTCCCTTTCTATAAACATCCTTTGTTGCTCATTGCTGGCTAAGCGACAGGTGAGCCAGGCTGAAAGTGTGCAGCCACCAATCCCCAGACAGGCCAGTGACATGGCAGCAACGTGCAGAGAGTAAAGAGTGGAGGACTTTTTCACAAGTGCTCGCACAAACTGAAAGTTTAGTATCCCTCCAATCAGCCCACAGATACAACAGGCTGAAAATAATATCATCTGTTGAGGAAAAAAAAAGGAGCATAATGCATTATAAATGTTACCAGAATTATAAAAATAAAACATTAAATGGTTATGTATTCTGATCTTAGCACACCTGGACCATAATATATTATCCAGGGATATGTATTCCCAGTCCTTGGAAAGATGAAGTTTCCAATTACCTGCTAACCTGCACTTTCAATTTGCACACACCCCATTAATATATTTGAGGTGGATATACCTTTAAGGATAGTATCTTACAGCTTCAGATTTGTTTCTTTTGGGTGCTAGAGTTCCTATGTATGCTAAAACAAAAATGGGGTTTCCTGAGAAGATTTGGAAGGACAAATCCAGTAACTTTGCACAAGAAAGTATGCAGCTGAACTTAACAAATATGTTAAAATTGTACAAAATGACTTAACATGTGTTTACGTGCACTGAAATAAGAATACACATTGTAGTTTAAAGTAGGGAAGCTCTGAGATATTTAAGAAAAAAAAATGCGAGCACTTTTCCCTTATTTATACAGAGGATTACATCACATGCTGGTGTAAGGATTAATTATTACAAAAATATATATGCCATAAAGTATCTCTTTAATAAAGTAATCTTATTAGTACTACCAATAACCTCCTAGAGATCACGTGTAAACTGAATCTGGGATACTTTTCACTGTCAAATTCCAGCTTGTGCCGTGTTAAAAAAGGGATAGTAAATTAAATAATGCACACCAAATAGCAGGACAAAAACTTGCTTGATAATCTTTTTTTTTTTCCTTAACCAGAGGTTTAACACAGATTGAGTGTTGTTAACTCATGTGTTGGAGTGTTGTACGATGCCAATAGACCATACACTCACTTTACACATTTTATAGAAATGTATTTTGGCAAAAATCTCCTTCAGTTTCTAAAAATATAGAAAAATGGAGTACATTGATAACTTTTATGAGGCCGTGCAGAGCACCACACCATATCGGTTTGCATGTTACCAGTGCTGTTTATGAAACTGCATGTGATTTGAAAACACACAAATCAACTACACTGATTAAGTCACTACTGAAAGTTTGTCCATTTGACTTTGTTTGTTCTGACAGATGTAAGTATTACACTAAATCACAAAACAAACAAACACAAAAATAAAAACAAGAAGAAAATGTTCCTCTTTTTTTAACATTAGTATAAACTACTTACAATGAGTCCTGATTTCTTTTTGGCACATATTACCCCACAGAGACCACATATTAGAAACTGCAAAGGAAAAACAATATCAAGTTTAAGCAAACCAAAGAAAATCTACCATTCCATCAGAAACTTTCACATATATCATATCTCATATGTTTCTCATGCTGCATTGTATGCAGCATTTTGGTCTATTGAATTATATAAATAAAACAAACTGTTTAAACGATGTCAGATAGAAGACTAACACAGAAGTACTTTACCCTTTTTTTTAATGAGTTCAGTATGACACCACATATTTCTAAATATCATTATAACCACCAACATTACCATAACTAAGGGTTCCTAACATGAACAGTGCGTTCAAGGAACTACTTTTATACACACTCTGTTGCTACAATGGAGCCTCAATGCTCAATAATTATAATGCATTCTGAATATCACTTCAAGGAAAATGTAAAATTTAAGCCACTTTAATGGAAAAATAACTTAGTCTTCCATGTTAAGTGATAATTTTATTTAGTTGTGTTAGTTGTAAAAAAAAAAAAAAAAATGTTTTTGCAGAATTGTTTACATAATTATGTTATAATGTGCTTCTATTTCAAAACCAAAATCCTTGACTATTTGCAGACAAGGGTAGCTGGTCTTGTAATGTACTGTACTTTCCCCAAATACTTGGTATGCACCATTTACTTTCAGAAAGAACGGTCCACAATGCAAAAATGATCATGCAGATCACATTAAAGGTGCACCATCGCTTACCAGGTATAATGTACAAATGAACCTTCGTATTACAGATCGTATTAGAAGTCTGCATTAGTAAATACCAGTTAATAGCATGTACGTGTTGCTAACATGTTATTAACACCACTATAATAATAATAATAATAATAATAATAATAATAATAATAATAATAATAATAGTGTGGCTCCCTAGACGCGTACTATAAAGAATCAGTTAACACACATCTCAGGATTGGAAAGTTTTAAAATAATGATGCATCTTTAAAATCATGTTCTTAACAGTTTTAAATTGTAGATTAAAAGCAAGTGAAATGTCTGACGTACACACACCCCGCTCCATACCGGAGAAGCATCTCCCAGTTGTGGCTTGTGCTCGGCATTGACTCTGCTGATCCCCACTGCCCCCAAAGCTATGCTCGACACCCCGAGTCCTATCTCCAGCACAGACAGCACCAGCAGACTGCAGATGATCTTCCTCCTGGTACACATCCTCTCTTAGGCATCATTCCTTCAGAGAAAGTACAAATCAGCCGGCGTTCCACCTCTGCAAAAAACCGCTTCAGTTTCAGAGCATAAGCAATACGTTGTAGGAAAAACAATTGTTCCCTAGAAAGACCATCGTTTCTGAAAAAATAAAAATAAAAAGTTTGCTAGAAGCAATAATGATAATAATAATAATAATAATAATAATAATAATAATAATAATAATAATAATAATCCAGGAAAATATAATGTAAATCCCAGTCGCTGCTGATACAGTGGACCACACTAAAGTAGATAAGGCTAATTCTCAGTTGTATTTTTACCCTTTGCAGTGCATTCTGAGCTTGGCTTGCAAGCGCCGTCCAGGTGGTATTCTTTCTGAGGTGTCTCTTTAACGAAGCACAAAACGTCCTGGCTATTGTCTATACCTAGTAGTTTTTCAGTTGTGTCAAAAATAAACAAAGAAGTAAATTAAAAAATGTAAATAAAAAAATATGTCAATGACCTTTCTTTCCGATTATGAAACAAAGCTTGAATCTAATTTCCCCGAACCTGTCCACTCCACAGTTTCACAAAGATTATAGAACAGTGCTATTGCTTAACTTTCTGATGTCACTGCAGATTGTAGTAGGCATTCGACTTCTTCCAAAAGCTGAATCTCTTAATTAGCTGAATCGCTGAATCGCTAAATCACCCAAAATAAACACAATGTTATTATCTCCTAATATTATTGCAGCTGTAGCAGAAATCTAATTCGCATATACACTACATAAAGCTATAAGCCATGGTTGCTAAATTTTATAAATTCTATTTACTTAGATCTGAAACACATTATAACACAGTGACAAACCGAATAGCATCCCTCTCAGTTCAACCTCCAATGACTGCCGAAGTTTCTTTATACATAAGTACCTCGTGAAAAATCACAGCGTGTCCCTCATTGCCAGTAGGCATTTAGCAGCGATCTTATATATACTGTAGAAGGTTAGTCTTCATCAAGCCTTTCATATGATAGCCCAGAGTGCATTATATTACACCAAGGATAGGCACTAAAAATGTATGTGTAATATACCATACCGTGAAACACAATTACTGTAGTAATCTAGAGATTGTTTTCCTCAAAATGGCTTTGTGAGAAATTAATAAAACGCAGTCTGTATGATGTAAATATGTTGAGAAAAAAAAAATCTATATTACTTCGACAAAATAGCAGACCTCTTTAGAAAAGATTGTTTTGTTTGTCTGTATGCTGAGCTGAAATACCACGATTGAGGAGGTATAGTTATTGTTGACCTCCATTTTCTACATTCATTTGTAAATGTGTGCAATTTTGTATCTATGTATTTTGAGCTTTACATCTCTACCTATCACAAATACTAGGAATCTACAACCACTCCACAGAAAATTGTGTCCATCCTTGAAAAAATCCTTTTGCATACAAGGTGTCCTCCACATATTATAACTTCTTTTATAATAAAGATGCACTAAAACGTCCACATTTGCCATCAACATGTCTTGTGCTGTGCCATCTACACTATTTTGTTAATATGTTTGATGCTGCTGTTAAGTACATATTTATTTGCAGTTACACATGTATTGAAGTTTAGGTTAATAAACAGTTAATAATACATTTGCAATAGGGAAATCTAACCAAATTAAAATGTCAAGATAACAGCTTTATTCCAAAACTATATAGCCAATGTTGAGCAAAGATATATTATTATGGTCTATATATTTGTTTCATAGGAAATTACCAATAAAAGTCTTAATCCTCAACATACAAATAAAAAGTGCACAACCATTACAGTTCAGTGGTGTATGCACACATGCACCCTTATTGCACAATTGGAACTTTAATAAATGGATAACTGCATATGAATGCTTATTTATTCCACAGTCCTAGTCCTAAGGCTTACTGGATTTTCCTTTACATTAAAGTAAAAACAAGTTAAAAAAATTTGCATATTTTATATGATTATTGCCATTATCGCTTTATGGATACTGACATATATATATTTTTTTTATTTATTACCATTTCACTTTTTCATTTTCTTCTGATAGAAACTCCACCTGCACAGAAGACTTTGACATTAGAACCATTATTGAACCAGCAATGCCTCATTATGTTTTAATTATCACTTACTTAGCTTCAGAAAATTATATATTTTTAACATTTGGCAATAAGCTGTTAAGTCCAAATCCAAAATGAAAGTGTCTCAGATAATAACAACAGATTGTCCATGAACACTTTCTTATAAAAGTATACTAATCTAACAATAGTTGAAGAAAGCAATTCATTCTTGTGCAACATATTGCATAATGAACAGTGTAAGCATGACCAATACACATTGCTGTCTTATTGTACACTGTTTCGGTTTTAGGAAACAGCCACCTTATTGATCATTTAAAAATGAATAGGCCTAACCACAGGCTGAGATCATTGTGCCCTGCAGGTAATTATAGTTCTTCCCGCAGGGCCTTTAGTTTCCCACTGATGAGCTGGGTTGTGCAGTCCTTATTTGTTTAAAGAAAAGAAAGCAATGTTTTTGAGTCCATAGCGCAGAGTTATTTACGGTTTTTTGGCATTGAACTGTCTATCTGGCTTTCTCACTGCAGCATAGAATTCTTGGAGGAGTAGGTTGAGATTGTGAACGTCATATTTATTTGGATTTGTTTCAATTGTAGGAAGTCAGAAAACACTGAAAGCAAACGTTTTATGATGATTTAAGTGTTTGCAGCATCATTATTTTGTAGTATATTTAGTAATTAACAAAACCACTGCCCAGGAGGTCCAGATGCGGCTTTGTCCGTCATTTTGCATTGTTGTGTGAAGAGGAAGGACGCTCAGTGTGAATATAACAGAACCAGTTTCTAAAAAAACTATTGACTGTAGCAGCGTCACGGGGGCAACAGTTGGATCTATTTTTAGCTTGTGATGAGGTTATAACCAATCATATGCCAGAATTTCTAAGAACTGATTACATAAAACAAATGATATATATATATATATATATATATATAGTACACACACACACACACACACACAATATATATATATATATAATGTGTGTGTGTGTGTGTGCGTGTGCGTGTGCGTGTGCGTGTGCGTGTGCGTGTGTGTGATAAACTAAACTATTTTAAATATTATTTTAATCCCGGTAGTCTACATTGATTTCTAATCTATATATATGAAGTGTTATGAGACTAAAAACTATACAAGATATTTTTAGTATGGCACAGGTTACGAGCACCACTCTAAACAAATCATTACGAGAAATACAAGGTAATTACAACAAGACAGGCAACTATACCTAACTGATTGCGCTAGTAACGCCATGCTTGATAGGGTGGGAGTGTGGATTTTAAATGTAAACATTGAGTGGTAGATGGATAAGGGAATTGGATTGAAATTATATCTCATAGCTGTTATCATCTATCCTATTTATTACACTTGTATTGTACACTTGAATGGTTAGTGGCTTTATGCTTTCGAGTGACTGAATTGCTTTGCGACACTTTCCAGCTCATTATACATCTTCCCACCCTCATGGCATGTATGTATTTGCTTATGACCATAATATATAATTATTTAATTTTGTGTCTTTGTGGAAGTTCAATTAATTGGCTTCCACAGCATCTGGCAATTCCTTTCTGAGATGAATATGATCTACTTTATTTATTTGGCCACTAAATAGAGTTCAAAGATGTGGTTGTTGATCAATCCACATATTTCACAACAACTGATTTATTTACTGAAACCACATTGTGACAGAGACAGAATGACTCTTGGAGACAAATCTCCCTCCCGACCTGTGAGGGCACTGTGCAAAGGGAGCAGAGTGCCCTAGACTGAATGGCCAGACAATTCATTCCCAGGGTTAGAGAGAAGTCGGCCATCTAGAAAGGGGACGCAGCAAGGTGATTTGTTCCTTTGTATGGTTAAATGCTGAACCGGAAGGAGAACGTAAACTATATTGTGAGTGTTGTGCTTACCTAAAATCTACTTGTTTGTTATTATCGACGGCTAACACAATCCGGAGCTGTAGCTACAGGCCAGCACAAACCTGGACAACACTACTCCGTGATCATGATAAATTGTATTTGCACCACTAGCACTGCAGCACTCGCTTTGAACTTGTGACTGTGTTTTGTGTATTAGTGTGTGTTTAAAAATACCGTGTATATTATTTTGGGACTGAACCCATGGATTTAACAGAGCAATACATATCGCTGTGTATCTTTATTGTTCACGGTTGTCATCAGACTTTGGATTATAAATAAACCATCACTTCACCAGTACTTTGTTGTTTATCTTTGTCTTGAGCACTGCATCACCTCTACACCTGCACGCTGCAAACTACTTTGCCACACACATACATGCAGAAGTTTGCCAAAAAAAAAAAAAAAAAAAAAAAGGAACACAACATTACAATAGTCTAGGGCCTCCAAAGACGACACTGATTCAGTCTGGAAGGTGCTTACATTGCTCTGAAGAGTGAAGTGGGTTTCCCTCCAATGTGGCCCCTTTGTGTTTCATTTAGGGAAGTTTGCAATCTGACTTTTTCACTCAGGTGCCCATCTACACAAAACGTACATGCTACACATAACAGATGTTTCCAATTGTTTTTTTGTCAAGCTCCATGTATGAAATTACATTACTCCTGAGACTTTGAAAGCTTGCGGTACAACAGCTCTAAGTATGTTACAATGACTATGAATTTTGCTGCTAACACAGTTAATGACAAAAAAGACTGAACAGGTTGTGTGTCAGCTGTACATGCCTGCAAATCTTAGAATCCTTGAATCCCACAGTAATAGACTTACATTCACCTTTCTAGTAACCACTTAACAATAATTACTATTAAAAGAGTTGAATAACAAAAAATGGATGGAAGCTTTTTTTAATATATTTTGTTCATGGTTTTTCCTATTAATGAATTGCTCATAAGATTCAGTTCCATAATCCTTTATTGGGATTTTACGGTAATTAGAGCACATTGGGAGTTTTTTTTTTTTTTTTTAATGTGGTTAGACAATGCTGAGAATGTTAAAGGGTTAAACATTTCATTAAAGAAAAGTGCTTTTAGGTACCTTGTAGCTAACACAAATGCAATTTTCTCTTTCTGTGATAAACTACAATAGGAAAAAAAAAAAAAAAACGTGATTTTTTTAAAATTATTTTTTTATTATGTTCCCAGTCAGGAATAGATAGGACACAAAGGAACGTTTTGGCATTTCTAAGACACATTAGATGTACAGTTTCTCCTGAAAAGTAGTTTACTGAAAGACCACAGAAGACTGTGTTGTTGCAGTTTCTAGAACCAGGACCATGCAAATAGATTGTATTTAGCATTAAACAAAATGTCAAGAATAAATGGAACAATCTCATTGGCTAAAAAAAAAAAAAAATCTGTGAAGTCTCTATACCAGCCCAACTTGGAACTTTTAAAACAGTTCTGACTAATTAACCATTGCATTATGGGTGGTGTGGGGTATAGTGTGGCTGACATTTTATAAGCATAGTAACACACATGGTGATCAAATATGGTCCAAAATCCACAGAACTAGGCTGTTTAACTGCACCTCTAGGTGTATGAATATTGGACAATATTAAACATCCTGCTGTTTTACTGCAGTCATAGTAAAATCTCTGTGCTACACAATTCAACATTTGATACATAACATTTTAAATCAACTCTTTCTAAACAACAAATATTAGCGAATCTGTGCAGACACTTTTTTGTCAAGCACCAATCTAAGTTATAATTAAACTAGTCAAAAGGTCACCTTAATTATCTTATCTGCCTTGAATGCATTCTCTCTTGGTTTGGTTGCTCAGTTACTGAAGCAATATTCTAATTTAAGATGTATCACAACACATGCCCATATGGCAGCTACAGGAAATAGCTTTCTAGACATGAGGGATTATAAGTTGGAAATAGCTTTTGTTATTTGATGCTTGAAACAATGCAATAAGTCGCTGAGTAAGTAAGTATAACATAAGAAAAAGGAGATGAAACTGGCTATGAAAATCAAGGAGTGTGAATCAGTATTCACAGATCTGTCGTAGAGCATTTTATTAGTCAGTTTAAGAAACGATGGGCAGAACACAGGCCTACTTCCCTACACTTTCCTATTAGTCTGTATGCCATGCCTTGATGTTCTTGACAGCTACTTTCTAGTCTCTCAATGAACTGCCCAAACTGCCATTTTGTCTACATAAACTTACCAAATGGAAGTATATAAAGACAATGCATCCAAAAATGTATTGCAGCTGCTGATCTGCCAGTTATTGAAGAAAGTTGATAAAAATCAAGCCTCTTGTCTACAATAAACACATTCAATAAGTATGCCAACAGTCAATTAAGCACATACAATCATGGACTGTACAATAACACATATTGTAGGCCTAGAGATGAATACAAATAAATTCCAATACCCAGTAGCAAACTTGCCATACACCACCTGCATCTTGTATAAGTAATGCAATCAGTAAAGTAAATAAACAAAGGAGAAATAAATCAATTCCTTGGTAACAAGCAACTTCATGTAGTGAAAGTAATAAAAAAAAGAAACCTGCGTAAAAAGACCTGGTAGATGTATTCCAGGTTTATTCAAATGTAATATTTATGAAAAAGTGACAAAAATATGAAGGCACCACAGGTCTAATATGCACTTAAATTTCAATAGGTGCTGACTGTCAGACATTTTCTGGCATGAAGCTGTGAGTAACAGCTTTAGATATTCATACATAGTCAAAGCCTTTTTAGTCTCATAACACTTCAGAGTTGGTTGTCAGTGATATTTGATACCGTATGGATTGACAAAATATTCCTATAACTAAACAAGTTGCTTTAATAATATGTAATTATTAATCTCCAATTACTTTTATTACACCCTGCCGTTTGGGTAAATGACCACCAGAAGAGTCTTACAAGAGTTCTAAGATCATGTCTCTAAAATATTAATTCCATCGCTCTGGCATCTCAGCTGAATTTAGTTACCAAAGAAACAACCATTAATGCTGAACATTATAGTTTACTTGGCAACTCTATTAACATGATTGAGGCTTTGAAGTTGACAGGATTTGCCTTGTCAGCATGTTGTGTGCTTCACCCAAGATGTAAAGTGCAGCTGCAGTGGAAACTAACTGTGAAGAGTATTATAATGCAAGGGTATTAATATTATGGAAATATTTAGTATGTTATTATTTGTTTATACTGTAGTAGTTTTTGTACCTTCCAAGGACTGTAACTATGCACAACAGTTTGTGCCACTAAATAGAGTTCAAACAGTTTGAGGTAAGTTAGGTACCAGGGAGTAACAGCACATTTTCATCTATAGCACTATCTTTTAGATATGTAGATTTCAAAATGTAAGTATTTAATTTAGTTATAGGCCTTATTTACAAAACTTTAAGGGAATGTTTTTAAGAATGTTTGCAAAATGACTGTTTTTAAAGTCTATTTTTTAAAATGAAATGTAGTCCATTAAATTGTTTAGAGCAGGAAATAATTAAAAAATAAATAAATCACGGTTTTTGACTTCCCTTGAAATTGATAGGGTTCAGTATTGCTAGTATTAAATAAAATAGGTTTTAGAACATTGGTTTGCACTCCTTTACATATACTCAGTCCGCAGATAACAAACCTGTCAAAGGCAGACGTTTATGTTTCTCTTAACAACAAGAGTATATTCTTCCTTGAACAACCAGAGGAGGTCCACTGTCTAACCCAGAGGTGTAAATACAGTATAATCGTAAATCTTGAAAAACTACTCACTTCTAAATCTTTTGTAGTCATTTTTGTATTACTTTAGTATAAATACATGTTAATTTGGATTCATATGTTGTTTTTTTCTGACTTTATGTGAACGAAAAGACACACATTTGACCGTTTTCCCATTGGAAATAGTGATATTTTGAAATATCACTGTCCTGGTCACAAAAGCAAAGCTTGTGGGGAATAATAGCCATACTCTATACTTTTGAGGGATAAGCAATTAGGATATAACACTTACTAACCAGGAACAAAAAAGAAATAAAAATTGTTACACATTGTTATTTATTTATTATTTGTCAAGGTCTTCTACAGTTGGTAATTAAGAAAATGCACTTGATTCGATGTACACTGCCTATGAAACATATTTAGGCTTGGAGAGAAGTGTTAAAGTAGTCCAAGTAAACAAATAATTAGACCAGTTAATTAATTGATACCTCAGATGGAACAAAGAATAGAAGGCCCTCCAATTTAATAATAATCTTTATATAGCACCTTTCATAGTGGACCACCATCACAAGGCACTTTACAAGATACAAGACTAGGGTGTGTGAACTATACCTCAGCTGCAGAGTCACTTACAACAACATCTCACCCAAAAGATGGAGCACAAGGAGGTTAAGTGACTTGTTCAGGGTCACACAGTGAGTCAGTGGCCGAGAGTTGAACAGGGGACCTCCTGGTTATAAGCCCATTTCTTTAACCAGTTGACCACACAGGCTGATATAGACTTATTTGACTTCAGTAAAGTAGGCTTAAGATAAGAGGGTTATAAACCAGCTACTAGGCATGTTGTCCAATATATATATATATATATATATATATATATATATATATATATATATATTATATATATATATATATATATATAGCTATGGCCAAAAGTTTTGAATCACCCTATAAAATTAACACATTTTGCTTCATAAAGTCAAATAAAACCTGCTGAATAATGTCTCATTAATATTTTGAATTACATACCACTTTATAGTTTTCCATATACTTAACGAAAAAATGACAAATTGAAAAATGTGACATTTCAGAATCTAACATAAAATACTGTACTATTAAAGCTTCCAGTACACTTTTGCAATTTAATATTGTAGTTTCTGTGATTACATTAAATAAAATATCATCAATATGTTCAGATATAGATATATATATATATATATATATATATATATATATATATATATATATATATATATATATATATATATATATATATATATATGATAAATATAGGTTTTATTTTGTAGTTACATTTCAGCACATGTTCACTTTTTGCATCATGCTCGGTGTGTAGCAGCTTCAAAACTCAAGTGATATGTAATTACACCAAAAGTTAACTTATACGGCCATATATTGAAGGCATTTTAAAGGTATAACACAAGTTACTTCTGAGATCAATTATGATTGTAGATTTATAGATTTTTCCCTACAGAGAAGCGTTTATAAAATGGAAAAGCAGTCAATACAATCAAGAATAGTAAAATAACTGAAAAAAAAAATTGTGTGAATGTGCTTCAATGCCGTTGAGAAAGTAATTATTTTAAAAAGAATGAAGGGGTGTGTTAAGTAAATGAGCCGCTCAGAACAGCTCAGTTATTTTGCTAATGCTGTGCTGAAGAGAAACTCTGGCTGCTATCGAGAACAAAACTTTAACCTTCACTTTCAATATTTGTTGATTATCATCCACATTACGCAATAATATTGGAGTTTACAAATAGTTGAGATGTCATGCTAAAACAACAACTATGAGCAGAGAGATTTCTAAATCTAACAGAATCGACCATGAGGGCTTGATCATTTTCAAGGAAGTCCCATTCCCTTTCACATCTTGGCTACGGTGAAATGAGGTGTGGGCTGTTCACTGGGCAGTGAAGACAGATACAGAGGGTTATATAGGACAACACCACAACCCTTACCTCATTAATTGAAAAACTCTAACACTAAGTTTGGTCGATAACAGTAGCATGGCTCTAGGACTGGCCAACCCAAAATTGTCGCACCCCATCATTTATCCCTGGCCAATAGAACAGAGCCTCGAGTCTCGCCTTAGTTTTATCCCTACCCAGCCTATCAGCCAGGGGAATAATGTGAGCCAGGCTTAACAAGTTGTCCTTGAAGGGCCTGGGGACGATGCACTCCCTGGTCTGGGTTAATTTATTGACCCAGTACAGCAGGCCCCACACGGATGGGTCACAGAAGAGAAAGATGTCTCCAGTCACTTCTTCCTTCTTAGCCAATTTATCAGGTGGCCTGTAGCAGGAGCCAAAAGCTCTCTAAACTGTTCCCAATCCCGTCCCAGAACTACAGACGACGACACAACCCTACTCGACCTTGGCCGGTTGGGATCTAGAACAAGTAGAAGGGTTACCCAGATGGTAGGGTAGGTATGGACGTCCCCATGGATGCACCTACCCTGCAACCGTTTCACTAGTGAAATGCCTACGGGGCCTCGTTGAAGATCAACTTTCTCTGGGCCACCCCACTCAGCACCCCCCCCCCCCCCCCCCCCCCCCCCCCGAGTCCAGGGACTCAGTGTCAGTCCGTCATATTATTATTATTATTATTATTATTATTATTATTATTATTATATATTATTATTATTATTATTTATTATTATTATCTATTATCTCTCTCTCTCTCTCTCTCTCATTATACTGTATGGGAGGTTGTGCAGTCCAGTGCTTAAAAAAAGGGGCTTATAACCAAGAGGTCCCTGGTTCAAATCTCATCTTAACCACTGACTCGCTGTGTGACCTTGAGTAAGTCACTTAACCTCCTTGTGTTCTGTCTTTTGGGTGAGATGTCGTTGTCAGTGACTCTGCAGCTGATGCATAGTTGTGTGTGGGATATATATAAAATATAAAACCAGAAGATATATATAATTTATATATATTATATATATAGAGATATAGATAGAGGAGAGAGAGATAGAGAGAGAGAGAGAGAGAGAGAGAGATAGAGAGAGAGAGAGAGAGAGAGAGAGAGAGAGAGAGAGAGCGAGAGAGAGAGAGAGAGCGAGAGATGAGATAACCCTTTATGGGAGGGGTTCTTTCATGCTAATCACACCCTGTTATGTCTAAATGATTCATTGTTGAATTCCCTTCTACTAAATGTTCTAAACACTGAAACTGAGACTTCCTCTAGGTTTTATAACCACTATTTGGTATAATAAAATACTGGCTATAAAATTAGTTGTGTGTCCTGGTAGGAACCCTTCATTGCCTAATGCTCAAGCAAATACACTTCAGCAAAAAAAAAAAATGTGTGTATTGATCATGCTAATAGAAACATACAGGTTTCAGGAAGAGCTTTTTTTCTGAGATGCGGGGATAAGGTTTTGTTGCTAAAATTAGATCGCAATTGCTTTTTATAAACACAAGCACATGATTTGTCAGGTGGGTATGGAAAAACATTCTAATATCAAGATTTGCAAGTGAAGAGATTTGCTTTGGAACAAGCTGTGCATATTATGTCAAGATAGTTTGCTCATAAAGTTGCTCAGCAGATATATCTACGAACAGCAGCAGCATGCTGTACAATATTTATTTAGTTTTCCCCAACTCCCACATGATGTTTTATCTGGTATGTATTTCTTCTCATTAATATTCAGACTGCAATGCTGTTGTATAAATCAAAGTAATTTGTAGCAGATCCTCACTCTGCAAGGCGCATTTTATTGCATAACTTCTCAGTCCTGGAGCATTGCCATTTGTCCAGTTTCCACTGTATTTATTCATTAAAATGTACAGTGGATAGAATAGAATCATTTTTCAGAAGTCAGATCTAATTCAGACTACAGTCAAACGGGACAGCACAATGTGTCAAACAAGGAACCAGCACATTTAAAACTAAACACAGTGCTCCTTTGTACAGTATTTTACATTTGCATTGACTTGCTGGTTATACTTTTTTACTGAACTAACTCCTATTAAAATCAATATAAAGTGCCAATGAAGATTATGCCAGTGTTGTTCACCAAAGCACCATAAAACTTAAAGATTGTTATTAACACTGACATAGCTGACCGTTACAGATGAGGAAACCATTATTAAAATGCCCACAAAAACCATTCAATGCCAATACTGAAGTGGACACATTCATACTGGGTCAAACCGCTCTGCCAAACAATCATCGATTATGTCACTACTGTATACCAGGCCAGTTGTTAAATCGCTCTCTAGCACTCAACAATGGTCACACTTGTTTTTTTGTTTTTGTTTTTTATAAGCCTGCAGTAAATTAAAATGTTTTTCAATAATCCTAAATTCAATACTGAGATGAAAGGAAGTACACACATTTCTGATGGGAGTGCTTCATAAATGAAGCAGTTTTTCATCAGGAATGGAATTTCAGTTCCAGGGTCACTTGTTTAGTTGCTGTGCACCCTGAGGACAATGCAGCATGAGGGAATGTGCGAGCAGAAAACTTTGCCAACGTTGCCCTTTGTTAGCTGCAGGGTAGGAATCACTGCCCCACATTTGAGGCGTGCTGACAGGATTACAGCATAGCAATTACTGCAGTCCCCTGGTACACATTCAGTGGTGGCCTAGCATTCACAGGAATGCTGTCTTTCATTCTTCATGGTCAAAGTATAAGCGCATCAATAAAAATACTAAAATATATAGAGTATACATTACAATAAACATATGCAAAGTTGTAATGCTATTGTGTACAATACACATGTATTTTAAAACATGTTGCATAGACTTTAGAAACTTTTAGAAAATGAGGCATGTTTAAAGCTTTAGTGTTCTAGCTTACTCATACTTAAGGGCTAAATTTATTTTTTAATTGTATGCTTAATAGATAAACATGTAGTCAATTTATAGTTTTTCAATTTTCTGACCACTAAACCAAGTCCCTCACTCTTTTCAGCAAAATGACCTAATACTCTGTCTGACCAGGTTTTTTATATCATCAACCTGATAACTGATCCATTGAATTCCCCCTACCTTTCCACTGAAAACCTGGAATTACAGGAATTTACAATTAAACAATTATCCAATTAACTTAAGCACATTTTCTTAACCTGTGATATGCCCAGTTTTGTCAGCTCCCTATAGTCCTTCCTAATGTTCTTAATAGCAGGCAGGCTTTGTTCCTGGTCCTTTTTTTTGCCTGCAGTTACCACTGCCTGCCCTACTGTTACACACAACTTCAGAACAAAAGGGACAATGAAACTTGCAATCAAAAATGCCAACCTTGGAAAGGGCACAGAACTACAACAGTGCTTCCCCATGATTGTCACGAATAGAACATTGTTAGTAATTTCACGACAGACTACAACTGCAATATATGAGTTGATATATACCTCCAGACTGTGGCTGATAAATCACTGAAACCCTCAGTTTAGATCAATCATCAAGCCCTTAGTTTACAGTGCAGTTTAATTATTGGTACGTTCTTATGATACAGGGTATATAAAAATATGAGCATAGCCCTTAATGAATTGCTGTATAATGACACCAAAAATAAATACAAAGTCAAAATAAAAAAAGGACAACGGATTGTTTTTTCAGGAATAATACTACTATAATAGAATACTTTTTTCAACCACAGGAGCCATAGGGTGCCACTGTAATGAATTGGCATCTCATCCCATTGAATTGAATGGTTTGAAGACAATTGTCTTACCGTTTAACTAAAGAGCATTCTCTGCAGTCGAGAGATCTTTTGCTGATGTCAGTATTAGTAACTCATCTGCTAGGAAGGCATTCATTACACTAAGTAAAACTTCTGATAAAAAAGTGTTTGGGTTACTTGTTTTTATTAAGCAATGGATATGACCATTTTACAAAATCCTGTATACTGTATGCTGTCACCTTTATGCTTTATTTAGTTTCTTTAATGTATTGATTGGTATTCATTAAACAGTGGCCTGGCACAGCTGTGTCAGAGAATAGAGGGACGTCAAGATAACAAGTGCTTGACTTTTAAATGCCAAGCTGGTGCAAATTAAGGTGATACTCTTTCAACCTTATGAAACATCAATTGCTATTACTCAGAGGTCTAGTTTTGACTTTATTTCTACAGGACTGCTCACTTAAATTAGTCAAAAGACACTTGGTATGGTGGAACTTTGGTGAAAGAGAACCTGCTAGACAAGCTGGGCTGAGATCACAATTTTGTGTAACTTGCTGATTGCACAGCTGACGAGCAGAAATGACTTCCAGTGACTCCTGGGGATATATCAATGCATCTGTCAGTAATGCAGAAAACACCTGAAGCTCATTGTTCAGCAGGAAGGTATTTGGAACACATGCAATAGCAAAGTTAAGGAAGTCTCTTATTTGACAAAGCCTAACTGTTATAAGTTATACTGTATATACAGATTGATTCATAAACAACACCACAGGAAAAAAAAAATACCTGCCTGAAGATCCAGAACTGATAAATATGAAGACTTTTCAAAAAGTTTCCAAACAGAATAAAGTCACAAGAATGTGTTATTGGCAGAGCTTTTAAAAAATACTGCATTTGGAAATTAAACTATTTTTAACTATTGTAGCAATTTATATTTTTTTCTCACTTGAGGTATTTTCAAGAGACAGATTTAAAACAACACTAATTAAAAAAAAAAAAAAAAAAAAAACATGTACAGTAACATTGCCATGGGCACCTCTCCAATTGACCTGTTAATTGATAGAAGTGAAATTTCAACAGCTGTCAAAAATGACAAAAATAGCATAGCTGTGGCTTGGCATGAAATGTGAATGCTTAGTTTCAGATTTGTTTGCATTACAAACAAGTGAATAGTGATAGCCTCTTGTGACCTGTAATACAGTATACTGTAGACAATAAGGGCCCAGGACTTGCAGGAATTTATAATCGGAGTACAAACCTTGATGGTTTCCATCGTAGTACTACAACTCTGACACAGGGTGATGACAAATGGCGGTACTCTACAGAAAATTAGCTGTTTTTTAATTTTCCTGAAAATATATAAAACAACCCTTTCTAGGCACACCAACTGTGTCATAAGCCCTTCAAGTATACATTCACGTGTTGTATAGCAGGAAAGACTGCTATAATGGACCTCACTGTTCATGCATTCGTCTGAAGAGATGCCGTTTTTCTTTACTTTTGTTCAAACGATAAACTTGTCCTTACAGGCCATATACAAAATAACTTAGATTTTCTGTCAGTTTGTAGTCTAGGAGTATTTGCGTTTGGAGACTATGTGGACATCAGTGTAAAAGGATACACATTTTGACATAGGACCCAAAAATATCTCTGGGGTTCTTAGCTTTTAATAATAATAATCTTTATACAGTGCCTTTAATAGTGGATCACCCACTGGATCACACAGCCTCCTATATGAGGCCAGAATTTAAACAATGTTCAGTTGTTTTTCAGGAGTGAAATGAACAGGAATTATGGATCTTGCAAAAATAGTACATTATTTCTATATTAAATAGAAATATTTGTCCTTTCATACTCCTAGCCTTATCCATCACAATTTTTAAAATGTATATATTTATTTTCCAAGCATGGGTTATTAAACAACAAACTAATTACAAAACAAATAGAATGTATTGTCTTTATAACTAAAACTAGAATAAAGATAGATACATTATCAGCAGGAAATACATTATATGCATGATATATCTCCTGTCAAGCATAAAAAGATGCTATAAAAAATGACTTAGTTAAAACACCAATTTTAGGGACTCTGTTTCTTCTCCATTGTAATTTCAGTGGTGAAAGTCTAGGATCCTCTTTTGGGTTGTCATAGGCACCAAGAATGGAACTGTGATGAGTCAAAGGGGTTTCGGTCTGCAATTCAGCCTCCCAACAGTAGAAGGCATCAAACCAACTCGGGACTTCCCTTACCAAGGTCTCGTGACCATGACAAAAGTCATCTTTTTGAGGGGCGGCACCTTGGTGAGGGGCGGAAGTACGAGTATGTAAATTCCAGCCACTGGAGTCAAGTGAAGTTAAGGATACCTGTCAGTCTGGGATTGGTGATCCACTGACTACTGGGGCGGGGTTTGCATACTAAAAGGAACGTGCTACTGTGTTCGGGGTTGGTCCTGAGGAACAGAGGCGGGGAAAAAAAGGCTGGAGGGAAGTACGTGCGGGGTTGGACTGTGTTATTTACTTTTAGTTACGGATGGAGGCCTTACTAACTTTGCTCTTTTCTGTTTTTATTCCTTTTTGTTTCATTTTGGATTTGAGCAGATCACGAAGAGGATTAAGAGGCTTCCGTTCCTTTATTTTTGATTACTCCAGCACTCCTCCTCCCTCATATCCTTCTTTATAGTTTTTTTTTTCCTTTTCCATGTAATATTAAATAAAATGTTTTTTTTTTTCTTACACGTAAATCGCTGTCTGGAAAATCCATTTTTACTCACACGCCTCACACGTGGTGTCAGAAGTGGGATATGGATCCAGCTACAGTCTTGGTGATGTTTAGGGAGCAGGAGGAGAAGCGAGAGGAGAGGGAGACACGGTGCAAGGAACAGCTCGCCCAGTTCTTTAGTCAGCTGGTAGAGAAAATCTCGACACCAGCGGCGGAAACAACGGTTGCCCGGATGTTTTCTTCACAACCAAAGTTACAGAAGATGACTCCGGAAGATGATCCTGAGGAGTTCTTGGTCACCTTTGAGAGAGTGTCAGAAGCAGCAGGGTGGCCCAAGGAACACTGGGTCATGAAATTGGCACCCTGTTTGACAGGAGAAGCGCAAGCAGCGTACAGAGCATTAATGGCCTCAGAGGCCGCGGATTATACAAAAGTAAAAGAAGCCATTCTCTCACGCCTCGGTATCATGGAAGAAACATATCGGCGCCGTTTCCGGGAATACCAGCTGTCCAAGGGGGTGCGGCCCCGGGTTGCGGGACAGTATCTCCTGGATCAGTGCACCCGGTGGCTGCAGCCGGAAGAACACACGCCCCAAGAACTGGTGCAGAAGATCGCTATAGAGCAGTTCACATCCATACTATCACCAGGAAATCGGGAGTGGGTTAAAAGGAATCAACTTACCACTCTCGAGAAGGCCATCATCCTGGGGGAGGCATATGAGGATGCGAATGAAGGCGCCGCCTCTGACCCCACTCCTGCGCCTAAACTAACCAGGACCAACCCATCAGTGAAGCCCAGAGGAGGTAACCAGACCTTCAGACCATGGCGGTCGAGGTTAGCCCCATCTTGGGCAAGAGAAAAACCCCCTAACTTGTCAGTCACTGACTCACAGGACAAGCAAACTCCGTTGGTGCCTTCTACCCCAGTTTGTTACCGATGCAGTGAGCCCGGACATATAGCCAGGGACTGTCTGATGATGGAGGTAGACCTGGCAAGAAGATCCTGGTCGGCAGTAACAGGTAAGAACACTGGGGAATGTCGGGAGGGCCCTTATCAATTAAGAGTACAGGTCGGGGATAAGAGTACTAATGCATTTGCGGACTCTGGGTGTGCACAAAAATTTATTCGACAAGCTCTTTTGGAGGGGGTAACCTGGGAGCCACAGGGTAAAGTGGCTATCTCATGTATCCAAGGAGAAACTCGGGTTTATCCCACCACTAAAGTTAGACTTACTGTTGATGGTTACTCAGCTTACGTTAAAGTGGCTGTAGAGCAATGTTTACCATACCCTGTTCTCCTGGGAAGAGACTGGCCGTTTTTTGATCGTATTTTAGGTCGGGAAATGGTCTTAGTTTCTACCAGGGGACAATCTAAACAACGGGAGAAAACAATTGGCGAGATTTTCCCGTTACAATCCGACCTGTTTAACCCTAAAATCCGCCCGAGAAAAACAAAGAGAGAGCGCAGGGTGGAAAAATATGAGGGAACTCTGAGACGACAAGGGGAGGGGTCTGACTCAAATGTAAACCAATCTTGTAAACGGCAGGGTAAAGGAGTAAGTGTTCAGTGTGACCAGGGCTGCGAGGTTACTGATGTGGAAGGTCACATAATAAAAGACACACCTCTCAGCGTACCTAATCATTGGGACCAAGATACTGACCTGGGCTATGAACAACAAAATGATCCCACGTTACAGTATGCTTGGAAACAGGTTAGATATGTTGAGGGGAAGGATATGCAGGAAGGACAACCTGTGGTATTTCCACATTTTTCTGTATCTGGGCACTTATTATATAGAATAACCCGGGCTCCCGGGACGGGACAGCTCGTAAAACAGTTATTGGTTACCTGGGCCTTTTCAGTCGGAAGTCATGAGATTGGCGCATGACATTCCATTTTCAGGTCATTTAGGAACTGAAAAGACCCAGGATCAAATTCTGGCCGGGTTTTTTTGGCCAGGGGTTTATGGTCTTGTGCGGAAGTATGTATCTGAGTGTCCGGAATGTCAATTAGCTGCCCCTAAGTTAGTTCACCCTGCACCTCTGGTCTCACTGCCAATTACTGGAGAGCCGTTTGAGAGGATTGGTGTAGATTTAGTAGGCCCTCTGGAGGGATCAGAGTCAGGATATCGGTATATTTTGGTAGTAGTGGACTACGCAACATGATATCCAGAAGCTGTTCCCTTACGCTCTATGAGTGCAGAAGTAGTAGCAAATTAATTGGTTAAAATATTTTCTAGGGTGGGAATCCCGAAAGAAATTCTCACTGATCAGGGCACTAATTTTATGTCTGGCTGTATTCAGCAATTATACAAATTATTGAAAATCCGTTCATTTCGAACCTCAGTTTTTCATTCTCAAACCGATGGGCTTGTTGAACGATTTAATCAGACTTTAAAAAGTAAGTTGTGCCGCTTTGTAGATCAGGAGAAATGTAATTGGGCTAAACTGCTTCCCTACTTGCTCTTTGCAGTTCGTGAGGTACCACAATCCTCAACGGGGTTCTCTCCGTTTGAGCTCTTGTACGGTCGGCAACCGCGGGGTATATTGGATCTCATAAGAGAAGGCTGGGAAGAACAGTCAAAAGACTCTAAAAATATAGTGAAATATAGTTTACAGCTACGCAATCGCTTAGAATTAGTCGGTCGATTGGCACATGACAATCTCAAAGTGGCACAGCAGAAGCAGCAGCAAAGATACAATAAAAATGCAAGAATTAGGAACTTTCGACCTGGAGACAAAGTGTTGTTGTTGCTTCCCTCATCAGAATCTAAGTTGTTTGCTAAATGGCAGGGTCCCTTTGAGGTCATTCGAGCAATTGGAAAAGTTAATTATGAGATCCGACAGCCTGGGCGTCGGAAGGAAAATCTAATTTATCATGTTAATCTCCTCAAACCGTGGAAAGAAAGGGAGGTCCCTTTGATATCTCCCGAACAGGAGGGAGAGGACTATGGACCCTCAATTGAGCCAGTATCAGCAGCTGGGGTTCCGATGGGGAAACAATGAACTCCTGATCAACGCAAAGAGGTAAGCAATTTAATCAAAATGTTTGGCGATGTGTTTTCTAACGTGCCCGGAAGAACGCATTTGATTGAACACGCGGTTATCACTCCGCCAGGTCTGAGAGTTAGACAGAGACCGTATCGCATTCCAGAAAGTCGGAGAGATTCTGTCCGGAGGGAGGTGGAGTGTATGTTGAAACTTGGGATAATTGAACCTTCCCAAAGTGAGTGGTGTAGCCCAATTGTACCAATAGACAAGCCAGGTGGGTCAAACTATGGTTATGTATAGACTTTAGGAGGGTGAATGCTATCTCTAAGTTTGATGCATATCCCATGCCTCAGGTAGATGAACTCTTAGACAGGCTGGGGCGAGCCCGGTTTATTTCAACTTTGGATCTGACGAAAGGATACTGACAAATTCCATTAGCAAAAGCCTCTCGTGAGAAAACAGCATTCTCAACCCCAGATGGTTTTTTTCAATTTTGTACTATGCCGTTCGGACATCATGGAGCTCCCGCAACTTTCCAGAGACTGATGGACAGGGTATTACAACCTCATCGAGAGTATGCAGCTGCATATATCGATGATGTAGTCATATACAGTTCATCCTGGAAAGAATATTTGAGTAGATTAATAGCCGTCCTACAGTCTCTGAGGAAGGCGGGGCTCACAGCGAACATGGCAAAGTGCGCTATTGGAAAAGAAGAAACAAAATATTTAGGTTTCATAATGGGTAAGGGTAGAGTGAAACCGTTGGTTTCAAAAGTCCAGGCTTTGTTGGATTCACCGGTTCCTACCACAAAAACCCAGGTGAGATCATTGTTGGGATTGGCTGGTTATGACCGCCACTTTATTCCACACTTTTGCACTATAGCCGCCCCTCTCATTGATCTCACTAAAAAGAACACTCCAAAGTGCAGAGTGTCAGACGGCTTTTAAGTCTATTAAAACTAACTTGAGTCAGGCCCCAGGTAAGGTAAGGATAGAGTGAAACCGTTGGTTTCAAAAGTCCAGGCTTTGTTGGATTCACCGGTACCTACCACAGAAACCCAGGTGAGATCATTGTTGGGATTGGCTGGTTATTACCACCGCTTTATTCCACACTTTTCCACTATAGCCGCCCCTCTCACTGATCTCACTAAAAAGAACACTCCAAAGTGCAGAGTGTTAGATGGCTTTTAAGTCTATTAAAACTAACTTGAGTCAGGCCCCAGCATTAGTAAGTCCGGATTTCAGCCGAGAGTTCATCCTTCAGACTGATGCATCGCAGACTGGTCTGGGGGCGGTTCTGTCCCAGGAAAAAATGATATAGAACACCCGATATTATATATTAGTTGGAAGTTACTGCCGAGAGAACAAAGGTACTCTGTGGTAGAGAAAGAATGCCTGGCAGTAAAATGGGCGGTGGAGACCTTAAAATACTATCTTCTGGGATGACCCTTTGTACTCATCACAGATCACGCCCCTTTAAAGTGGTTAGACACAATGAAGGATTCAAATGCTAGGATTACGCGGTGGTACATGGCGCTCCAACCCTTCGCCTTTCAAATAAGGCATCGTGCAGGTAAGTTACATCAAAAAGCTGATTTTTTTTCCCAGGAGGGAGGGGAAAAGGAGGGGTTAGAGGTTTCCGAGTGTTCCTTTGGCTCCACTCTGAGGGGTGGGATATGTGATGAAGGGGTTTTGGTCTGCAATTCAGCCTCCCAACAGTAGAAGGCATCAAACCAACTCGGGACTTCCCTTACCAAGGTCTTGTGACCATGACAAAAGTCATCTTTTTGAGGGGCGGCACCTTGGTGAGGGGCAGAAGTATGAGTATGTAAATTCCAGCCACTGGAGTAAAGTGAAGTTAAGGATACCTGTCAGTCTGGGATTGGTGATCCACTGACTACTGGGGCGGGGTTTGCATACTAAAGGGAACGTGCTACTGTGTTCGGGGTTGGTCCTGAGGAACAGAGGCGGGGAAAAAAAGGCTGGAGGGAAGTACGTGCGGGGTTGGACAGTGTTATTTACTTTTAATTACGGATGGAGGCCTTACTAACTTTGCTCTTTTCTGTTTTTATTCCTTTTTGTTTCATTTTGGATTTGAGCAGATCACGAAGAGGATTAAGAGGCTTCCGTTCCTTTATTTTTGATTACTCCAGCACTCCCTCCCTCACATCCTTCTTTATTGTTTTTTTTTTTCTTTCCCGTGTAATATTAAATAAATGTTTTATTTTTTTTACACGTAAATCGCTGTCTGGAAAATCAATTTTTACTCACATGCCTCACAGGAACGTTTCCAGTTAATATCCCAGTATTACAATCCAGACCTTTTTACTCTAAAGCACATTAATATACCTGTTTCATCAGTATTGTGCTAAACATTGAGAGAACATTCTATTGGCTGGGTTAGTGAATGTGAATGTTTGAGTTAAGCAAAAGCACAGGGAGAAACATATTATTTCTTCTGACAGCAGCCACTCGATCTCATCGGAGGAAATCTCTCACTCAAGCAAACTAAGCCTTTGAGATATAATGACATGTCATATAACACATCAGTGAACCTGAATTATATACCATGGCTGCCTGGTTCAGGGGAGAGAGAGAGAGAGAGAGAGAGAGAGAGAGAGAGAGAGAGAGAGAGAGAGAGAGAGACTTGACTTTTAAGATCCTTTATTTAAACATTCCAAATAAAATCCATTAAAATTCAATAAAGGTAAAACACACAAAAAAAATAAGATTCCTACTGCCTCAGCAGAATTAAAAAATCATAAAATACATCATGTTCTCCTTAAAAGCATATTTTAAACAAAATAAAAGGATCATAAAAAATCAGTTAAAATAAAAACACTGTAAAACAACAAAAATAAAATTAAAATTGGATCAAAAACTAGAGCTCCCCCTCCTCACTCACAGCACACAAGGCGTCTCCCACATATCACCTCATATGTACCACAGTTCCAATAACTGTTTTTAATCTATTAGCGATTGTTTTTGATAGAATCGTTAAAGAACATAAAAGTGACACAGGTCTCCAATTCGAAGCTGGCAAAGGTCTCCCTTCTTGGGCAGCAGTGTAACCACTGCCCTACAGAAGCTGAGAGGCAGTTCCTTGTGGCTGAGGATCTCTCTCAGAACCTGGAGCAAATCCTCCCCCATTATATCCCAGAAAATATTATAAACTTCTGTTGGCAGTCCATCAATGCTGGGAACCTTTCCGCTAGAGAGCTGCTTGACAGCGGCGGTCATGTCCTGGTGGGTCAGCGTTGCGTCCAGCTGAATCTGCTCTTCCTCACTGAGGCTGGGTAACCCCTGGAGCAGCCGTTCAGTGTCCTCTAGGTTGCACTGTTCTTTATTACAAAGTTCCTTATTAAAACACACCACCTCTCTGCTGATTTCCTCCCGGGTGTGCAGTTCTTTCCCACCAGGAGTCCTGATACAGCACAGCTGTCTACTGTCTGCTCTCTTCTTTTCCAGGTTGAAGAAGAAACTGGTGGGGGGGCATCCATATCTCTCAACTCCATGAATCTGGAACGCAGAATCGCCCCCTTCACCCTTTCTTTCAGCAAGCTCCCCAGCGCGAGTTTCTGCTCTTTTAGGTTCTCCAGGGTCTGTTCTTTAAATTCTGAATTGAAACTTTCCTCTAGGAGGAGGATTTTTGACTCCAGCTCTGTCATGGCTGTGTTCAGTGACCTGGTTGCATTTATAGTATATTGTTGACAGAAACATTTTATTTGTATTTTGCCAATGTCCCACGACTGTCTTAAATCTTTATATTGTGTTTTTTCTTTTTTTCCAAATTATCCAAAAAAGTTTGAATTGTTGTCTGAAATGTACGTCTTGTAGTAATTTTACATTGAAATGCCAGTAAGGTGTTCTGTGAGGTTCTGATTTAATTATTACTGTAATTAATAGACAGTGATAGTCGGAGAGACTACTGGGGATGATTCTTGCTTTGATGAATTTATTTAAATCATTTTTAGAAGTATAAAACTGGTCTAGTCTACAGTTTGTGTGATATTGAGACCAGGTGTATTGTCTTGAACTGGGGTGCAGGCATTTTCAAATGTAAACCAGGTCACTGGACTCTAACATTGCAGCCAACTCTCTGAAGGAATGATGATGTGGGTCATCATTATTTCTATCAATATTAAAATTAACAGTACAATTAAAATCTCATCCTATTCCCACCACATTGTTATTATTAATATTAAAAAGAGCTTGCTTTAATTTCTTAAAAAACTTTTGTCAGTCCGGGTTTGGGGTTCCGTCCGTCCCGTTGGTCCCCCCAACCCCCAACCCCCAACCAACCCCTTCCACTCCGCTCCCCACGACTCCTCATTCTCCTGATCAGAGTACGTTTCCTGCAAAAACACCACCACCGCCTGCTTCAGCTCTAAAAACTCTACTAGCTGTGCCCTCTTAAAAGACTGTCTACAGCCCTTTAGATTAAAAGAAACAAAAGCGCACTTTTCCATTATGGTTAAAAAAACTAAGACTAAAACAAGTAATAAAAGAAGTTGCATAAAACACTGTTATTTTAAACATGAGATTTTGAACCACTGTTAAAATCCTTCTTAATTTTCTGAACATTTTTTTACAAAAAAATCTATAACGTTTAGCTGATCAAATTCTTCTAGTGTTGCTTTCCTTGTGATAACGTGAGCGGAGTTGAGAAATAACCTTAAATCACGGACAAAACTCTTTATTTCTACTCCCCTTTTCCCTTTTGTTTCTTTCATAAAATCATTTACCTGCTCAAGCATATATATTTTTTCTTACTGACAGATTGACTATCAGGGATGTCTGAGATAAGCGAGGAGTCAGAGTCTTCCGTGCTGTCCTCTCGCTCGCCCTCAAGAATCCGCTCCTCCTCAGAACCTTCCGACTCCTCGACAGCGGTCTCTGCCACAACCATCATGCGACTGAGATTCAGCCAGCGGAGAGTCTTGCACCACACCCGGCTCACTGGTTTACCAGCGTCACCTCCAATAAAAATATTACCAGCGCTGTATTCATTCTTGACACTGACTTATATTTTCAAACCCCACCACCTCTCCTACTGCCAGCAGGCAGTCCTCCATCAAAACCCCAGTGTCAGGCAGGCAACAGACCCTGTGTCGGCAGGTGAGAGCCCCCAGCCCTCCTGAATGAGACCCCATAACGGGATCTCCAAACACACACCCCAAAAAGAAACTAAGTAACTATCAAAAAACTAACTAAATAAATAAAAATAAAGTTTTAAATTTCCCGGTCTTACCGCACTGTTGTCCCACCTCTCTGAAAGCCTTTCCCACAATCCTCCATGAGAGAGAGAGAGAGAGAGAGAGAGAGAGAGAGAGAGAGAGAGAGAGAGAGAGAGAGAATAATAATAATAATAATAATAATAATAATAATAATAATAATAATAAAGGGAGAGGGGCTGTATTATAACAATACAGTCCATAAATGAAGTATAATTTAATTGAGCCAGTTAGATAAAATAATGAGTACTCATACTGTGCCATAGGTCTCATAATCATGTAATAATTGCACATTGGTGTTACCTGCAATTAAAGTGTTTTTTTTTTGTTGTTTCTTTTTTTTTTTTTGTATAAAAACCTGAGGAAATCTGATTATAGCCAGAAGCAATTTCTATAAGAGGCTACTCCAAAATTGCATGATAAAAGTTTGGTGAAGATTGATGTAAACTCAAGACAGTTATCATTTTAACCACAGAGTGTGACTGACAGGCAGATGGAAGGATTTACACAATGAACAAGAGCATAAAAGATGTATAAAATCCAGAGTTTATTGGTTTATAGCCAAATGCAATCTGAAACTTCTATAGGAGGCAAGGAATGCATGATCAAAGTTTTGATGAAATTAAGGTAGTGTGACAAAGTGGCTGAGTTTGTATCCAGGTATTTATTTTTATCCAGGTCTGGTGACCAAAAAACAATAATCCCCCAGCTATACACAGCAATGTGCACTGCACAGGGTAGACAATAACGGGATTCTAGACCCTAAACAATAAATAATACGTATCTGCACCACAATAATACAGACATGGTCACCAGTCCTGGGTGCGTGCAGTAGTGATCATGGTGGGTGATACAGTTTATTTTGTGACAGCAGTGCAATGTTGTTCAGTCTATTGCTGGCCCTCAGCAATAGCTCCGGAATTGTATTAGCCATCTAATGATTTACAAACAACACGAAATACACAAAGACAAACAAACAAAACACTCACGATACTGAAACAGTGGTTATGAGGTCTCTCACAGTCCTTATTGGTTCATAAACACAAACCAATGCAAAGGAAGAGATTACAATTCTTCATCCCCTTTTATGCTGTCACACATGACCCCTTGGTAAATGAGTGCAACTACCTCTCCAGTCTGCGGCTGACACTTTGTTTCCCTTCCAGGTCATTGCAATGAAGTCTCGCCTCCTTCCTGGCTGGCTGACTTCCCTTGAACCCTGGGAAAGAACTGTCAGACCAGCCCGTCCAAGGAACTCTGTTCTTGCTACTTAGCACCCCCAATGATCATGAGAGAGATTTACAACCAAGAATCATTGTTTTTCTGTCACAGGTAGTTATCAAGCTCACCAGGTAGATTTCACCAGGTAGAGTTCACCAAGTAGAGTTCACCGGGTAGAGGTCAGATGGACACTCATAAGCTCCCCCATTTTTTGTGTCAAAGTTTAAGGTTTGTTAAGAAACTCCATGTGACTACCAACAAAATCATACAGCGTTAAACACTTCTGTTCATATAGTTTGTAATTTTGGGACTTTTATACACTGTTTGCCCAACTGTCATACTCTATATGGTAAACACTACACTGCCTTTACTTTGTACCAATTTTCATTTATTCTTTTTCATACACTACTAGATATTTCAGATTGCATTTAGCTATAATCCATACATTCACTTTCATGTTCTTACCTTAAGCAGTCCAAAAGCATTACATTGTCACTTGACGCGGTAGCTGCCAAATACTTGTATGTGCTGTTACAGGCAGGAAGCAAAACTCAGACAAACAAGCTGCAGGTTTAAGTGCTGCTGTGCATTTTTATTTACAGAATAAACAAAAACAACATGCACAAAACATTTAACTAAACACATTTGCCAAAACAGAAAATTTTACAAAATACAAAACGTAAACAAACCGACAGGACAGCACGCAAACACTAAACTTCACCCTCACCATTACCATCACCCTCACTCCCAACCCCAACTCCACCATCACCCTCACCCTCGCCCTCCACCTTCACCTCCACCACTTCCACCTCCACCTTCACCTCCACCACCTCCACCTTTACCACCTCCACCTACACCTCCACTTCCACCTCCACTTCCACCAGCTCCACCTCTACCTTCACCTCCACCAACTCCACCACCATCACCTCCACCTTAACCTCCACCTGCACCTCCACCATCACCTCAACTTCCACCACCTCCACCTGCACCTCCACCACCACCTCAACTTCCACCACCGCCACCTTAACCTCCACCTCCAACTTCACTTCCACCTCTACCTCCACCTCCACCTCCACCTCTACCACCTCCACCTCCACCTCAACCTCCAGTAGCTTTACCTTTACCTCCACCTTCATCATCACCTCTACATTCACCTCCACCTCCACGTCAACCCCAACAAATACCTTCTTCTTCACCTCCACCTCAAACTTCAACCCCACTACCGTCACCTCCACCTTCACCTCCATCTCCACCACCCCACCTTCACCTCCATCACCACCTCCACCTTCACCTCCAACTTCACCTTCACCTCCACCTCCATCTTTACCTCCACCTCCATCTCCACCTTCCTCTTTGCCTCCACCTGCACCTCCACCACCACACCTCCACCTCGACTTCTACCACATCCACTTTCACCTCCACCTCAACTGCCAACACCTCCACCTTCACCTTCACCTCCACCTTTACCTCCACTACCTTCACCTTCACTTCCACCACCACCTGCTATATCTCCACCTTCACCTCCACCTTCACCTCCACCAACTCCATCTCCAACTTTACCTCCACCTCTTCCAACCTCCACCTTCACCACCTCCATCTCCACCTTCACCACCTCCATCTCCACTTCTACCTCCGCCTCCACCTTCACCTTAACCTCCACCTCCACCTTCATCTTCACATCCACCCTCACCTTCGCCTCCACAACCACCCTCACCTTCACCCTCACCCCCACATCAGCTCTCACCTTTACCTTCACCACGAACACCGACATTAATTTTCGATACTAATTCTAAATTAACACCTGTGAACACCTATTTTATACACTTGTGGCTGGAGTCTAATTAATCATTCATTCAATTATCAGCACCAGACACATTTCCGTGTGTTTTGACAGGGAGAAACGTAACCCTCTCCCTGCCACAAGTGGTCAGAAGTTATTCAATTTAGATTGGGCTCTATAGTAAAACTTGTCTTTTATTTATGCAGTCAATAAACATAGAATTTCACTTCCCAAAGTAAAAAAGCCAGGACAAGTTAATTAGCGATGATTTGATTGTCATTTCATACATGTCAAAGTAAAACACCATGCATTTCTATCAGCTGAAATAATGTTTAACTTGCTTGTGCTTATATTGTGCTTATCATGCATTTATGAGAACATTTTGCATGTGCCTGCACTGGTTTTTATAATAAATTTATAATATTTATATATATATGAATATATATAGATATAATATATATTATAATATATATATCTATATAATATTTAAAACAATTGTTATGTTTTTTGAAAATGTTTGACGAACTTGCTTGAAATTGAAATCTATTTGTCTGCAAAAAAAAAAAAAAAATGCCCTGGACAGCAGCTGCTGATTCCCATTAAAATCTCTTTTAAGAGAGTCAGGAACAAGCTGACAAGCATGTGATTTTAGTTGATTTTGGGAATATTGACTTACTTGATTCTAAATATTACACAGCTTGATAAACTGCTACCTCAGGTAATAAGTTTAGCCTCGGTTACAAATATTTTACACATAATTTGCTCAATAATCAGTACAGCAAGAAATGTAAAAATAATAATAATAATATAATAATAATAATAATAATAATAATAATAATAAAACTGCCAGGCAGTTTTACGGCTTCCAAGCCCCAGTACCAGTATCAAACACTTAAGCAATTACTGGAAGAAGCGGGTTTAGTTAAAAAAAAAATGCATCAAACAGCCATTTTGGTTTCAGGTCAACACCATTTTTGTAATAGTCAGTTACAGTGTCAAGGATGATGAACTTTAACAATAATAATAGTTAACAATAATAATAAATAAAATTTCAGATGTAAACATACACCTGGCGGCCATCTTGTTTTATAAAACATAACCATTTTGACATATTTGTGTTCCATTGTTACTGGGACAATAACTACTATGTTTGGAGTTTGTTGGTGAAATGGTTTTCAAATAGTAGCAGTTTGCTGTTAAGGGCACGTTTAGATAAGACTTGTGGCAGCCATTTTGACATAAAAATTTATCGATGAAACTTGTGCTTTGCAAACTTGATGCGGGTTTGGAAGCTGATGATATATACCAATTGTCAGATCAATCGCTTCACTGGTTCCCACGAAGAAAATTTTGAAAGGTTTCTAAAAAAATGCATCAAATGGCCATTTTTGTTTCCTCTCAACACAATTTTTAAGTCAGTTGTATTGATACAGTATCAGGGAAGATGCTTAAAAAGTGTGGAGTTAGTCAAGTAAATCATTTGTCAACTGACACAGGTTTAAATTTCAAATGTAAACATATAAGTGGCAGCCATCTTGTTTTATAAAACGTCACCATGTTCACATATTTGTATTCCATTGTTACTGGGACGATAACTACTAAGTTTGGAGTTTGTTGGACAAAAGGTTTTCAAACAGCAGCAGTTTGTTTCTAGGGGAGCGTTTCGATAAGACTTGTGGCAGTCATTTTGACATGAAAATTTATCACAGCAACTTCTGCTTCGCAAACTTGATGCTGGTTTGGATTCTGATGATATATGCCAAGTTTCAGATCAATCGCTTTACCGGTTCCCAGAAGAAGATTTCGAAAGGTTTTATTGAAAAATGCATCACCGTGCCAATTGCAATGACGCAGCAGAAATTTTTTTGGGAGTATCTGTATTCAACCTGTTACCTGCCAAGTAAGAACCTGATCAGTCACACAGCTTCAAAGCAGCAGCAGTTTAAAGTTTTGGGAAAAAAAAAAAAAAAAAAATTACCCCCCCCCAAAAAAAAAAAAAAAACTTTAACAATAACAATAGGCTTCCCAGCCTTTGGCTTGGAAGCCTAATAATGCTTCAGGCGTTAATCGTATTTTAAGTAACTTTTGAAAAGGGAATTATGTAACACCCTGAGCCAGACTGCTATGTTACTTTAGCTAGCGACAGATTAGCATTGAACAACCAACTATTGTTTTCAGTATGTATTACTTAGAGCTTATTTGAGGCTGCTTAGAGGCTGGTAAATGACCAGGTAGTTATTTGAGTTATCATTAATATAGTGGTAAAATACACACAGGATGTGTTTATGTGCTCTTGTGTTAGCATACAGTATGATAACCCATTTTATTGTTGTTTTACATTGTTGTTGTTTTAAGAATGCTAACAGCATTCTTGGTCCTGGAAAAGTGCACTTAATAATGACTATGAAAATAATATATTTTTTAAAAAGTATTTAAAATTAGTTAGATTTTTTTTTTCACTGACTTTATACTTTCTGTTGCTCAATCATTCATGTTATATATTAGAGAAACTTTTTAAGCCTATATAAAAGGTCACAGTGTCAGGTAACAGTGTCGTTTTTTTTTTTTTTCTATTATTGAAGCAGAAAGCACAGGTAAGGCGAAGTGGCTTCACCAATCATAATTCGAGTTAAAATCAGCTTCAAAAATAATAATAATAATAATAATAATAATAATAATAATAATAATCATCAATAAATTATTATTATTATTATTATTATTATTATTATTATTATTATTATTATTATTATTATTCTGAATATGACCATAAAAGAAGGGGATAGCCTGTATTTTTTTGTGAATCCAGGCCATTGTGTTTATGAGGATAAATTGGATTTAGCATTGTTTAATTCAGCAATAACTTTCTCAACTGTCCTCATGTCCTCTAGGAACAGAAACCCATTGTATCTCATTTCACTCATAGCCTGAGTTGTTAATTTCTATCAAAGCTGGAATATACATCACCAGCAGTTGGCTTCATAGAACAGCAACAACTACACAATGTGAAGAGGGAGCACCTAAAGAAATGCTCTTGGGTGTAACTATTGATCTAATCATTGATGTTTATGTTCTAGAATGCCACACAATAGTCCATGGATAGCTGCAATCTGTAAAAGAGGCAGTGGTATTTGCTAGTGATCGACAAAAAGAGAGGAATCTAAAAATAGCATGCACACACAAGCTCTTTTTTATTTAATGTGTAGATATATCAAATACCTATGAAATGTTCCACATAGCTTAAAAGACATTCAGATATATAGCTATGGCCAACATTTTTGCATCAGCTAGAATTTTAGGACTGAGACACACACACACACACACACACACACACACACACACACACACACATATATATATATATATATATATATATATATATATATATATATATATATATATATATATATATATTTAACATCATGTAATCAAAGAAACTACAACATTATATCGCAAAAGTCATAATAGTAGTACAGTATTTCAAGTAAGATTTTTCAATTTATGTCAGCTTTTCCTCAAGTATATGGAAAACTACAAAGCAGTGTGTAATTCGATATGTTATCGTAACATTACACTATGTAACACAATTTTTGTTCCTGGCTAGTAAGTGTTATTTCCTAATTGCTTATGCCTCAAAAGTATAGAAAATGGCTATTATTCCCCACAAACTTTGCTTTTGTGACCAGGACAGTGATATTTCAAAATATCACTATTTCCAATGGGAAATACTAAAGTAATACAAAGACGACTACAAAAGATTTAGAAGTGAGTAGTTTTTCTCATTATACTGTATTTACAGTATAATTGTAAATCTCGAAAAACTACTCACTTCTAAATCTTTTGTAGTCATCTTTGTATTACTTTAGTATAAATACATGTTAATTTGGATTCATATGTTGTTTTTTTCTGACTTTATGTGAACGAAAAGACACACATTTGCCAATTTTCCCACTGGAAATAGTGATATTTTGAAATATCACTGTCCTGGTCACAAAAGCAAAGTTTGTGGGGAATAATAGCCATGTTCTATACTTTTGAGGCATAAGCAATTAGGAAATAACACTAACTACCCAGGAACAAAAAAAAAAAAAAATTTGTTACACAGTGTTATTATTCAGTAGGTTTCAATCAACTTTATGAAGCAAAATTAGATCATTCTATAGGGTGATGCAAAACTTTTGGACATAGCTGTATTTTATCACGGCTATATCATAAAAAAAAAACGTATTATAAAATCAGAACAACTTTCTAATGACTCAATTTTGTTATTTCTCCAACACCCATACAAGTCATTATCACCTTTTTGAGGCTGGACCCCAGAGTTATATATTGACCAAAATGTAACTGGTGTCTGCAGTCACAATTAGACTGTATCATCATCTGGGAGTGTATAGTGCTGCTTGTCTCTATGGCATATTATTATTATTATTATTATTATTATTATTATTATTATTATTATTATTATTATTATTATTATTCCTTGTTAAGTTCTGGTGAAACTTGATAAATATATTATATAGTTATTGAGTGTATTGAATTCAAGGGGGGGGGGGGGTATAAGGAGGATTTCTGTCTGTATGTTACTGTGACAGAAAGACAATGATTATTAGTGGTAAATCTCCCTCTCGACCTGTGAGGGTGCTAGTAATAGAAACAGAATACTCTGGACTACTTAGCTGACGCTTCGTTCCGAGGGTTAAAAAGAAGTCAGTCATGTAGAAAAGAGATGGAGCTTCGGTACACTAACTCATTGACCCAGAGGGCTAATTATGTGGCAGCTGAAGATCATAAAAAGCAGCTGCAATCGTTTACCAAGGGGTCATGAGTGACGGTATAAATAAGGGTTGAAGTAATGTTATCTGTTCCTTTGTTTTGGTTGTGTCATTGACCAGGGAGGACCTGTACTGTTGGTGAAATAAACAGTGAGTGTTTGTTTGTTCTGTCTATTGTTGAGTGTATTCACTAGACAGCTAATACATTCCAAAGCTGTCGCCAGAGGCCAGCACAAAACTGGAACAGCACTTCACTTGTACTACTGTAAAACTGTATTGCACCACAATCACTAAATTCACACACTAACCAGACTTGTGTATGTGTTTTATGTTTAATGTGGGGATACAAGAACGGGATTATTATTTCAGACCAGCTTGGGGGATTATAAATGTAAGTAATACACGTCGCTGTATTATTTACCAGCATTATTATTTCCTGTTTGTTTCGCCGTCAAGGAAGTGGACAAAAACAACTAATAAAAACAAATCTAATATAAAGATGGATATCTTTGTCTTCAGGAATAATTGTACTTTTCTTTCAGACACGGCTTCATTTACTGGATACATCAGCTGTCTTCCCTACTATTGGTTGTGTTGCCGTGCATACGTAAGCACAACTGTGGTATTTGATAAATACAACACAAAACAAACAGACAGTAGAAGTTAGAAGTATGTGGTATAAAGATTTCTCCAAGATGAAGAATGTATTAATTTAGAATTATTTTGTTTATTTTCTGTCTGCATTAAAGTAATACTAATTGTTCTTGAATTATTAAGATTTCAGCTGTGGGATCAATAACACAGCAACCAACTGAACATAATTTATAAATAACATTTTAACCTTACAGAAACATTACGATATACATAACATGTATTAATAAGGCAATTATAGAACAAGCTAAGAAGTGTAACATGCTTACTACAAAAACAGTAGGGTTCAAAACTTTAATTTGGGCTCCTCTGTCCCACTCTGAAAAGCTTCTAACTCAACATTTACAAGGAATTACACACTCATATTCAAGGAATTACACACTCATATTCAAGGAATTTCACACTCGTATTCAAGGAATTACACACTCATATTCAAGGAATTACACACTCATATTCAATCGTTTACTTCTTTCTATCCAGGCTGGAAAACCTGTTTGTTTTTGTGACCAGCTCTGGAGAACCCTCTGAGATGTTAATTCCATTGACATTTTGATTACTGCTGTACTCTGTTTTGATGCTGCCCAGCTTACTGGTCGTAATCTGTCTAGTTCAGCATTTTTGTTGCTGCTAAAAGTAAAAGTAATCATTTTATTCTAGTGAAATCTTCTTTGACTTCTGTTTTCAATGCTGATGAAATATTTGCTGTTTTGATGTAATGAGATAGATCAGCAGGAGAGGGATATTTTGTAAGGAGAGCAGCCAAGAAAAAAAAAAATAACACTTTTTTTTATTTTAATTTTTTTATTTTACTGGGAGCAGTTTGAGAAACTTAAATAAAATAATGTTGCAGAAAAAAAAACACCCTTGTGTAGCTCAACCAGTATCACATCCATGTAAATTATAACAATACCTGTAAGATGTATTGGACCTTGTTGTGCTATTTCTGATCTTCTTGGATATTACTTACAGTACTTTTTTCCCGAATTCTTAACTTTGGGCAACTCTGATGTATCCCAAAGCTCGTGGCATTGTTTACATTTATGGCTGTAGTCCTGGAAGTAGCACCCCGATAAAAGTCAGTGGATGCATCTACTCATTAGTCTCACTCGAGAGTTCCCCCGAGCAAACTTTTGTAGACAAGGTGGCTGTATTTGAATGGCAGGTTACTTCTATTGCAGTAAGTAGGTACATCTCACAGCTACTTTCAAAAACAAGCCAGTGTTATTTGAAGTAGCGCTTTAATGGTTGAAATTATTTCCGGGATCCAAATCGAAAACTGAATGATTTTTTCTTAGGCCACCCTACAGAAAGCGGTTCCGACAATGGAAAAGCAAAGGGAACACCAAAACACAACACATACAATTTTTAAGGCAAGGTAACATTCTTTGTAATTGAAAAAAAGTAATGCAACCATCAATGTATTGTCCAGAGATTTTGAGAATTCTAATTTTCTATTTTATGTGCAGAAACTGACAGTTAAATATTATTTCACTATCTTGTACAAAGAGAGAGAGAAAGAGAGAGAGAGAGACTTGACTTTTGAGATCCTTTAATTTCCTTTGAGATCCTTTAATTATTAGAAATAAATCCAATAATCCACAAAGCAATACAATACAATAAAACATTTAAAGATCCTTCTAAAACACCTTAACTATAAAAATAAAATACAATAAGAAGACCAATAAAAAAACTTTTCTTTTTTTTTTCACACACACATGATTAAAAAAAAATCACATTAAAAAACAATCAATGTAGGCATGAAAGATTGTCTCCTCCTGCCCACAGAAACAGCATTCGTTACTGATACTGGGGTTAACTCTGTGAAGAAACCTTCCTGTACTCACTATACAGTGGAGAAGCCTCCACTGAAGATCCCCACCTCTTTCAGACAGTTGTAATTTATACAAAGCTGTCCAGATAGGCTTTATGACTCATCAACAGAGAGATGAGCCCTCCACATAGTGTCAGTCAGCCCCTGCAGCTGCCTGAAATGGGCTGTCTTGGCATGGAGGCGATATACAGCAGACCACAGCTGCTGCTTTCTGCTCTGCTCTCCTGGATATCCCCTCTCTAAGTCTCGCTTAGCACCAGGAGAGAGAATCCCTCAGCCCACTCATAATCCTCCCAGCCAACTTCTCTGAACGCCAGCCTAGCATCCTAGCATCCTAGCTAATTGAGCTGCACATATCCAGTGAGAGGAGCCAAGCTCAAACAGATGAACTAGACGGGTCAGGCCTGCTCTGAAAGAAATAAACTGGAAAAAAAGTATTGAAGAAGAGATGCTCCTGTAACAGAGCCTGGCCTGTTAGAGACCCCTCCTCTCTCTCTACCCAACACGGTCTGATAAAATGAGGGAAGACCCACTCCATCAAACTGGGTGGTATCTATTAAAAAATGTATTTATTAAGACCAAGCCCTCCTACAGTATTCAGAAAGAAACAAGCTAGCCTGCTCCAATGAGCCTCTTCTCCAGCATACAGGAGCCACTCTACTGCCCAAAGTCTAAAAGCTGCCACCCTGCTCGCAATACTCACCTGGCCTTGCCCCCCTTCAACAATAGCTGAGACCAGCAGTGCTGTACCCCCCCAGTCTCCCACTCCAGAAAAAATCCAAGAGCACCCTTTGGATCCCCTGTACCATACCCTTGGGAGGATCCAGGCACACCACCCTGTGCAACAGCATGGAGGCTACCAAATTATTAATGACCAGGACCCTCCCTCTGAAAGACAGCTGACCCAACAAACCCTGCCAGCTCTGCAGTCGCCCCTTCACCCTTTCCTCCATGCCCTCCCAGTTTTTCTCATAAACAGTCGGGACACCAAGCATACTCCCAGCACCTTGAGACCAGCTCTGTTCCACAGCAAAGACTGAGGCAACGCTGTAGGCCCCCCTCCTGCCAGGAAGGTGTCACATTTTGCCCAGTTTACCCTTGCAGATGTTGCCCTCTGGAATGTTTCTAACCTTTCCTTCAGGGCCTGGACATCCCCATCACTGTGAACAAAAACACGCACATCATCGGTGTAGGTGAGAGTTTAATAGTAACAGGGAAGGGTGAAGCAGGCACCACCGTACTGAAAAAGGATGACTCAGGCTGGTATTGACCTTTAAAACATTAAAAATATTTGAATTTTAAAGTTTTATAAAATTAATAAAAACAGGACCAAATCCAAAAGCTCCCAAGGCCTTAAAAATTTAGTTGTGGTGAACCCTGTCAAAGGCCTTCTATTGGTCTAGGGAGACCAACCCCACATTAAAATTCTTAAACTCATTTAAAAACATAAAATCACAAATAAAAAATAAATTGTCAAAAATGGAACATCCAGGAACACAGTATGTTTGATCTGTGTGCAGTTCTTAAGTCTATTTGATAAGGACCTTGAAATTAATTTAACATCTGAACATAAAAGTGCCACAGGTCTCCAGTTCCTCAAAATAAGTCTCCCTTTTTGGGCAGTAATGTAATCAGCTGAGGGGCAGTTCACCAAGCTCTGTTACAACCCCTGGAAGTATTCCTCCCCTATCAGAGTCCAACAGTGTTTGTAGAACTCCACAGGGAGGCCATCAATTCCGGGTGCTTTCCCACTAGACAACTGAAAGACAACAGTGCAGTGTCCAGGTCCTTCTGCTCATCCTCTCCTAGTCTGGGCAGGTCCTGAAGCAATTGTTCAGTGTCTTCTGGGTCACAAAGCTCTTTAGAAAACTGCACTGCTGAGCTACTGATGTCCTCTTGGCTGTACAGCTCCTTGCCATCAGGCATCCGCATGCACCTCAGCTGCTGACTCTCCGTTCTTCTCTTTTCCAAGCTGAAGAAAAAACTGGTGGGGGCGGCCATCTCTCTGCACTCCACAAATCAGGAACACACCATTGCCCCCCTCACTCTCTCCTTCAGCAGGTCACCTAATAATCATTTCTTTTATTTTATATCTTGAAATGTTTGCTCATAAAATGTATTGCTTTCATCATTTTGCAATTGTAAAATATCTCTCTCTCGGACTGCATTGTTTAGAGACCTGGTTGTGTCCAAAGTGTATTGTGGACAAATTATTTAATTTGTGCTTTCCTGATATCCCACCACTGCCTTAAATCTCTATATTTAGTTTTTTGCTTATTCCACACACACCCCAAAAATATTTTAAACTATTATTAAAAGTACCATCTTTCAACAATTTTAAATGAAAACATCAATATGAAGGTCTGCTAGGTTCCCTTGGGAAGATAGCTGTAACTACTAAGCAGTGGTGATCTGAAAGACTATTAGGAACAATAAATGTTGCTGTAATAATGTTTAAATGATTCCTTAAAATATACACCCGGTCTAAATGCGCTCTATTTATACGAGTGCTATGGTGCTGCTACCAAGTATATTGGCGTGTGTGTGGATGCAGACACCTCCAAACATCAACCAGGTCACCAAACTTAAAAACTGCAGTCAAAACTCCAGCAGACTAGGGATGCGGTTCCTCATCATTCCTATCTCTATTAAAATGCAGTTAAAATCTTAATGGAAAATGTATATGCCAAAATAAATATATTCTTTGACATTAATGATTACTTTGTTAATTGATAATTTATATGAAGGAATAAATACATTATTCAATGATATGCCTGCATTTACCAATAAGCAATCTATTTCTTTACCATTTCAGACATTTACCACCTTATTAGACAAATGTCAACAATTACCAGTAAAACTTAAGATTGACCAAATTCTGATTTTTCCCTTAACATATACAGCACTCCAGATATGCTGCATACTGAGTGTATTATGCACTGAAATGAAATACATATATGATATTTAAATTTAAAACCTAACCTACCAATTTATCCATCTGTCAATATAATCTATATAATAAATACATATTCTGTGACTGGAGGGAGTCAGGATGCTTTACATCAGTTTTTTCTTTTTTTTTTTTGTATTTTGTAAATTACTCATTCACCCAAAACCCTGTCTGGAGTGCTGATTGTATGCATGTATTTATCTTTTCCTAAAAGCACACTTGTCTGGTGTATTACATCCTCCTCCACTTATTTATAGTATAGAGTGATTTGTTACTTATTAAATAACTATTAACAAGTAATAAAACAAATTAGTTTTAATTCATTAATCAGTTAAGTTGTTAACAGTTAACAGACTAAAAAAGTGCAGAGAGAAATAATCTCTAATGTAAAAATAAAAAGGAATTGGCTACAAACTAATTACTGAGCACTGGCTGAAAAATATGCTCACCAGTCATCAATTATAATGTAGGCAAAAATCACCTGTTTCTTAGAATTTTATGTAAGGTTAAAATAGAGAAGGTACTGTACCTGTTTTCAAATAGGCTAGGATAATTAATTAAATGGCTTTATAACACAGCTTGGAAAAATAACCACCTCTGATTGGTTAAACAGCATCACATGACCATGCATATGTATATATAGCGTATACCATGGCTTGCATACTAATGAGCTGCTTCACACTGAATAAATCACTACGCACCACTATATTCAAAATTCCATGACAAACAGCCATTTTATTTGTTATTAATTACAAAGCCACTGCCAAAAATGAGTGGCATTTCACTAATTTCTTTAATATATTTGTGGATGAAAATCCACATAACTGGTACAACACCAATTTTCTGAGTGAAGACATCAGTCCATCTGAAAAAAATAAATAATAAATAAAATAAGTGCACCAGCAAGAACAGACACAACAGTTGATGAGGAACAACTAAATCAAATAGAAGAAAACAAAGATTGAAAAAAAAAAACACACAAAAAAAAAAAAACTACAGCATGGGCTTGTTAATGTACTTTAAAAAAAAAAATATGGACATTTATTTTATGGAAATAAATCCAAAAAAATCTCAACAACATAAGGGAAATTTCATGCCAGTGTAAGAAGTTAAACTAAGGACAAGTATTCAGTCTCCAGTTTTATAACGCTGAGCTGGGCTAAATACATATATTAACGGTAGTAGTTTTAACATCTCTGCTGACAGCGAGTTTAAAACCAGCAATAAATGTATTCCTGTCAGTCAGGAAAACTCTTAGAAAAGCAGGTAATGACAAGCCCAGACACGACCCGCCAAATTACCGGACTGGATTTTAAACATCTGCGGGAAACTGAGGTACTGTCACCTGACACTGCGGTCGGATTGGTGCGTAAAGTCTGGTTTGATCGTCAACTTAATCTGGCACAACTTGGAAGCGAGGGTGTCTGACAAATAACAAAAAATATTTTGGGATCAAAAAGAATGAAAATGTACTAGAATATGTGTAAACTTTATAGTAAATGTTCGCATATAACAAGTTAACAAACTCACTTCAAGATCCGGCTGCAGAAATTCATAATAAACGAACATGTGCAATTTATTTTATAATAAGCGTACAATGAGTTAAATTAAATTAAATTTGGGACTATATTACACTGCGGACATATAGAGAATAAAAGTTTCTGGTTTTGTCTTAATTTAAATGTGTTTTAATTATTTGTTATTATTTTTCTTCCCACAAATGACAGGTAGCCGTGTTATATGCGGTATAAACCACTTCGGGCCTTGCAGTTCCTATGATATATACCACGCCTCAAGCCTTATCACCACCCCAGATGTGGTATATATCATGGGAACCGCACGGCCTGTCGTGGTTTATACCTTACATATATGTATTCTGACAGTTACTATAAAGATCTCAGAGGAACTTGTTACCTTAGGGGGAAAAAAACTATATTTTAACTTCAAAGAAAAAATTACTGTACTAAAATTCATTTTTACTTTCTCAACTTGTACTTGCAGAAACATGTTGGTCTGTATAAGGCCAACACAATTTGACTAGACCAAAAGCATATTGTTGTTGTTCCTCTTAACTTACAGCCCATTAGAAAGGACTGCATTGCACTTGTCATTATTAGATATTATATAAATACAGCATGTGAAACAATTTGATGACCTTAATGTGGATCTCTCACTTGATGTGCAGTCACATGACTTTTTAGGTTTCAGTTTTATCTCTCCTGCAGTGAGATCTAAATAAGCAATATATGTCTGCTAATAACGGGATGACATTGTAAGTGAGTGTTCAAACTGTTCCTATGCTTTACAGCTGCATTGATACATAGTTCCAACCAGTATAGCCTTAGAAGGGACATCCTTGTGCTCAGCGTATTTAACTAAACAGTGAAGTACTGTCAGCATAAAAATCAAAGTTTTAACATGTCAATTCATGTCCCCAAGAGGTATAATGTAGTTCATGGTTTGTGGCTACCGGGTTGGCCAATGTGTATCCAAAAATGGTTCATTTTAATATAAGCATTTCCCAGATATTTAATTCAGACTATTGTGCGTGTGACATAGTCTGGAGATTGGGTTGTTAACATCGATTCCAGAACATTCTTAACCAGATCTACTTCAAAGCTTGTTGATTAGACCAAGGCACAGGACACAAACTGTGTTAACTCTTTGAAGCTCGCCTTCCAAAATGCTGTCGGATTGTCTGGTCTATTAAGGTGTCATAAAACGTACCAAGCCAAGCTACAGTGACTGTGCAGTTGTACCATTATTGTGTTAAAGGTTAGTTAAAATGCTTTAAGAATCATTTTTAATTACATAACTTGTGGACACAAGTTTATAAGTTTCCCAATGAATCAGAAGTGTTTATTGTGTTTTAAATGAATATTATAAACTATTAACTATTTTTTAATATTATCCTTTGATTGTATTATGATGTGTTTTATATGCTTGTAATCATAATTTTGTATAAAGAATGAAACTGAAATGAGTATGGTTTTCTAATGAATGTAACTAAAGTTATATTGACTAGGAGGATTAAATGATAAATGTAAAATCCTTTGATAACGAAATAGGGAGATACATTCTGTTTCTAACACGTTCTTTTTGTGTGACACACAACTGTCTCTCAAATATGGTGAACCAATGGAAGGACCAACAAGGACTTGTTTACAGTACAAGGGAATGCCCATACATCATGTTATTTAGACTCAAAATAAGGATTTTCGCTTGCTGGATTTGCTCTTTCTCTCTTCAATCTCATCACTCTCAACTCATCAAACTCTGAAGTTCTTCAACAAAGACAAAATGATATAATCTTCAAAGCTGTCCCAGAGAAGATGGGCTCCCTCGGGAATGATGAATGCTTTTGCTTACAGCCTTCAAGAGATGCTGCACTGTGCTGCTGCACAACTAACTTCCACAGGGAGGATGACTGTGCTAAGAAGACTTTGTTTTAAACATTGCACCAACAGAATAAGTATCAAACTTATATTGTGTGTTTACAAGTAACTGAACTGAAGCCATGCTATTAATATCATCACAATATGTAATGTGCATCTATTCAACTAGATGCTGGAGCATTTTACATGCGTACTTAGCCACTTGGAAGTTAGCACATGTATAGATAATGCATGACTGAACCGAACTACTAAAGACTGCTTCACTAATGCAGAACTCTATAACCAGAGAGCACATCAAGGATTAATTATGAACATTTAACAATGCATTACTTTTCCTTGAATGCTTTATTTTGTTTCTTCTTTATACCTATGTTTTTAACTATGAAGCCTAAACTTTTCTTCTTCTTTTGAGAATATGAATAAATGTAATAATAATTTTGATTGTTAGGTTTCTTTTAGTCTTATAACAAATACACATTTATGATTAATTTTAAATACTTAAATATACATAATATTAATTGCTAATCTCTTTTCATCATGAATCTAGGGATAATTATGCCAGAATCGCTAGTTCTTATTGAGGTATTGTGTTCATTATGGTTAATAATTACATTATGAGCTTTAATGGGTATTTTCTTTAATGTTAATTGGCGAGGACACAGTTGTGACACAAATCCTAGATATACAACCTAAATATGCATGACATCTTGGGCACAAGGCCAGAGCTATTCCCTCCATATTGACATTGGCAGCTGATGTACTTGATCTTTGCTACTGCCTTGCGGCTGAACAGGTTCTTTCGTTTGTTCCCCTCGTACACATCAGACCCTGATTGACTTTAGCACGGAACACTCTTGACTGGTGAACTCTCCAAAGTCACATTCTGGACAGAGATTGCCTTTATTGGCAAAATCTCTAGGCAAAGACTTTCCAACAACTGTTATCCGAAAATACCCGACCACATATTAATTACTTAACACAATTTGCATTTTTGTTGCAACAATTAAAAAAGTATACATTTTGCGGTAGATGTACTAAAGTGTTGTGCCTGTCGCAATAGTTGCAAATGAGTCGGCAGTCTAGGGTGAAATGTACAAAATATACACAATGCTGTTATAGACTTTTTAGGGAATGCTTTGCGGTAGCAGTTTTTCTTTGCGGTTCAATCTCAGATAAATATATAATTATGGGCGTTCCTGCATAAATTCTCAAAAAGGGGATGGAAATAGTGCAAATGAGGGTTCACAAATATTTTAATGAGATGTACTAAAGCTGCAGACAGTTGTGACATCAATTTGTTAAGAACTTTTGAAAGCACGTTTTAAACAGTTTTCCTAGTCCGCTATTTTGCATGCATTTTTTTTGTTCTCAATGCATTTTTGAGTACCTAATTTTCACTAAAGTCTGGGTTTACTTACAAGCCTTGAAAACAAATTTCCATGACATTTCTGGTTTTCCCATCATATTGGGAGCAATATACTGTACACATGCGCCACTAACCCCTCCAGCTCATTTTAAGAATCTTCTAGGACCATGATCTATTATGTGTTAATTGTATCGACTACTAAGTAGGCCAAGTTAAAAATAATAATTAAAAAATGCTACAATTATTTAGTTTCAATTTAAAATAATCTTTTATTCACATCAGATTCTATACTGGGGCCTCCCTCTTCACCCCCAAAAAGCTTTTCATAATCATACAGTAGTGCCTTGCTAAACCGGACTTGTTTGTCCGAGGTGTGGGTTTAAAACAATACAATAAAATCGCACACACATACGTTTACAGTTCTCAATGCATTTTATATATAAATCATTGCACTGAAATAACACTAATGTGTTTTGGGAAGTCTTCATATTACATTATGTAAAAATAGAAATCTGTACAGCAGGCCTATACAGTATAAAGTACAGTAGTAAAATCAAATGAATACCTAGAGCACTTTCTTTTTACTTACCGGTAAAACAAAATAAATCACGCTACTGTATTGTACACATTGGTGTACAGTGTGAAAAAAATATATTTTAAATTAAAACTAAATGATTTTAGGTTTTGTATTTTATTTGAATTATTATTTTTAACTTGGCCTACTTAGTAGTCTAGACAATTAACACACAATAGATCAAGGTCCTATACAGATACTGAGAATGAGCTGGAGGGGTTAGGGGCACATGTGTGCAATCTATTGATCCCGACATATTGGGGAAACCAGAAATGTCATGGAAATTTGTTTTCAATGCTTGGAAGTATACCCTGACTTTAGTGAAAATTAGGTACTCAAAAATGCATTGAGCACAACTGGCAATGCACGAGAAAAAGCAGACTGGGAAATATCAACAAAAATTGTGACTGTTTAAAACATCCTTTCAAAAGTTCTGAAAAAATTGATGTAATTGTATGTGTTGCAATTGCCTGCAGCGTTAGTATATCTCATAATATTTGTGAACCCTCATTTACACTATCTCCACCCCTTTTTCCAAATTTATGCAGGAACGCCCATAATTACATATTCATCTAAGGTTGAACCGCAAAGAAAAACTGCTGACACAAAGTAAACCCTAAAAAGTCGCTAACAGCATTACTCATATTTAGTACATTTCACCCTAGACTTCTGACTCGTCTGCAACTGGTTTGCGACACACTCAAGAATTTAGTACATCTACCCCTCAGTTTCCAAGCACACTGCTGTGCTAAAGAGATACGTTGTAAAGCCTGTTTAGATGAGATTGGATTGATGTTGATAAGTGAGGGCAATGGCATTTTCTACAGTTAAGCACACTGCTCTGTAAGCACACCTTATTACTGACCTTATCACCACTTATCATTCTGTCTTGACTGCCAATCATGCTAAATTGTGTGGTAGTTTGGTGAGGTGGACACAAGCTCCCTGAGGGTCTGTTAAGATGACCAAACAGATATCACTTGTCACCTGAGCCAGATTTGACACAGCATAAAAAAATGTACATATATTTATTTATTAATTTTATTTTATTTTATATTATTTTGTATTAGTAAAAGACAAGTCTAATAGTAAAGCGTGCATGCTAAAGTTTTACTTTAAAAAATGCTATTCAGCAGATTATAAATCCCTGCCATGACATTGGAATGTTATTAATTTGCTCTGAAAATTGCTAACAAGGTGGTTCTTAATACAGTGTGATGGCCTGACTAACTCCCATTCACATTCTAGTTGATTTGAAAACAACAAAGCCACCTTGATTTAACTCTTGTAGTTTCAGAATGATTATACAGTAAAAGCAGTAGACACTAAATAAAAAGATACTGTACATTATGACTGCAGTGTTTCATCATTCTAAAATCTTCTTTTCCCCCTTCTCTTGTTATTTTATCTCTAACTGTCTACTAGAATGTGCTAATGTGACCCAGATACTTGTGCCTGATTCTTTTATCATTGTGGTTCTGTTAGATGTTGGATAGAATTGCTGTTGAGTTCCATGTAATTATATACCTGGTAACTACAAGTTAATTTGCATGAAGTAACCATTTGTGAATGACACAAAAATCTAACATAAGAAAAATCTGACAACAAGAAAAAGAAATTCGGCACAGCATTTTACCCTGCTGAGGGGAACTAATTGAAAAGCACAGAAGCTTGTCTTTTATTAAATGTTCATAGTCCTTTTTTAACGTTGACCATTAAAGTTCCTTGTTATAGTTTTACATTTTAAATAGCCTTTATAAAATATTAACAACTTACTCAAATATTGAGGATAAAAGATTTATGTCATGATGTATTGAAAAACTAGAAATGGGAGTTTTGTGAACAAAAACAAAACATCCCCATTAAAATGGTCTGTGGGTTATGTTATATGATTGATATGTCCAGATGTTAAAAACAATGTGCCACTGAAATTGTTATTTCTACTAGCAACTACCTGTAATGGTCTATATTAGTGTTATGACCAGAGGTTAAAGCATTGTTCATTTTTAATGGACAACACTCATAATGGAATGTATAAGAAAATAAAAGCATACAGTTGTTTACCAAACATTAACTATGTGGTCACCAACACATTAGGCATGCAGGGTTTATATAACACAGAAAATATGAAGTCACTACTTCATTTTGTTTCTGAGATACAAGGCTTTGACACTGTAGCAAGGGGCAGCTTTTTAAAATAAAACTGTCAAAGGGGCTAATTTTGATGATTATGCATGATACCCATGACCAAATTTGACCTAGGGAATCACAGAATAAATATATTACTGAGTATGAAGTCAAGAGCGCTAAGCGTTAGGACTTTATCATCTGGAAACCAAAATGTCACATGACCCAAATAGGTCACCTGTCTTAGGTCACAGGTTAAAGAGAAGTGTGTAGTTCAATTTTGCCCTAGGAGTTTCCACATCACTAACAGTTTGAAGTTTCCAGTTAATTGGTTTATGAGAAATTAGAAGGAGTAGGTGCAGCAGCTGCAGGCTCCAGGTTCCTAAATCTTTAGCTTTATTAAATGTCTTAAAATGTTTGTCTATAATATTTGCAGCTGTTTTCTTTAGTGTTCCTTTGGGTTTATGCTGCTCTAGAATATCGAGGATATGTATATTTCTGGCATCTAAAAGACAATGTTATTTTTAAATTGCTTCTGTTGTTGAAACAAAACCATGACCAATGAATGAAAATCATTGCACATTTCAATTACAGCACCCTCAACCTAAAATTGTCCACCAATTCAATTTCTCAACATATGTCCAATGCATTTTGCACAAGACAATGTTCAGTCAGCAGTGATATTCCCAGAACTACCAAATCTCCATGAAATAAAGGTGTACATTACATTTCTCCTTAACGCTTGTCAGTCATAAACCTAATCACTCAGTTGATGAACTGGTAGTAAAAGCCCACCACAATTATCTATAATATTTCATTATTTTTAGCATTTAATTGTACAAGCTCAATCTTTCACATAATTACAATGACAAGTATTTCTGAACGTCCAACAAAAACTCCCAAACCTTGGTTTCAGAGAGCCATCCATATTTTTCAACCTTTTGTTCCGCACTGCTTCATGGTGTACGTAAAACTGATTGCCTCTGTTTAGGACCAACTGGAAAGCAAGTACTTTTGTTCACATTTCAGAGTCACTCATGGAACTGCAAGTTGGCATTACCACTATATCCAGTCTTCAGCTGGGAGATCTACACGCGATTGGTAGCAATTGTTAACCACCAGGGGGAAAGGACATTGACAGCAAATTACAGGTTCAGATCAGCACCAACATTACAAACTATGCTCATCAGTGAAAGCAATGAACAATCCATGTCCAGCAGAACAGTAAGAAAATAATTACTCAGTATGAATATTCATTGTCCTACACCACTCAGAAGACCTGCTACAGATCGTGGTAGTTTATATTGGATAGTGCAAATAGCACGAATTACAGATATGTGACTGTCACAAAGACGGCTGTAGTGGGTGATGTCAGACCAGAAAAAGGAACCAACACAGAATAAAAAGAGAGGTGGAGGTTGGTGAAGCTGAGCGATTGTTTTCACTCAGCATTTAATAATTGAACAGACAGAAAATAAAATGTTGTAAAGGCAAACAAAACACAGGACACGGCAATGGCAGCCAAAACAAAGAGACAAACAAAAATGAACTACACAGACAAATACGGTGAGCTGCTATTATTTACTTTGATTATTATAACTTCCATCTACAATCCCATTCTCCACTCACCGAACACACAAACCCGAATGAGTGAAAACATGCTGCTTTTATGCAGCTGTACCAAGACTCGATTGCTAATCAATCATTCAATTGGAGTCTCGGTACAACTGCACGTGAATTAATAAGTGAAATTCCCCTTGCTCACATATTACTACATTTTACCTGCAAGTGAAGTGCTGTGCAATGCTCGTGCCTAAATACAAATATACATTTTAAACACTTGTGCGCATACCCCATATTACATCCTGTGTACCAATGACTATACACCAACATTAACACAGTACAAGCTACATACAACAAAGAAATACACCCAGGGGCAGGCAAACATTTCCACATATCCCCCCCCCCCCCCCCTCAATGGCCACCTTAAAATCCCAAAAGTCTCGCTCAAAGTCCCAGGTCAAGAATAGGGACTTTAAGGGGCTCATGAGTGGCAATGTTGCCAGTAGCAAGGCTGCTATTGGCCATTCTGTCAGCAGACGTGCTGACAGTGGGGCGAGTCTCTCCTCCTGCTGTACCACTGGCAGCGGAAATACTGCCAATGGTGAGGCTGTCAGCAGATGTGCTGACAGCTCCCAGATTGACTTCTTCAGCCGGGGCAATTCCCACAGCAGAAAAGCTGCTGGGGTTGGTGGTCTCCTGACCTCCCCCCCCCCTTCATAGCCGGCACCTCCCTCTGGTGAGGCTCTGGATACACTGACCCTGCGGCCAAGCAGAGCTGACGGCGACCCCTGGCGAAGCAGAGCTGGCAACCCAGGCAATGCAAGGCAGGCATTCTTGGGTGAAGCGAGGCAGGCATCCTTGGGCGAAGCGAGACAGACATCCTTGGGCAAAGCGAGGCAGGCATCCTTGGACGAAGCAAGGCAGGCATCCTCGAGCGATGATGTGCAGGGAGTCAGGACAAGCTGGGGTGCGGGTTTTGGCCCTCTTCTCGGCCACTGCGGCCGGGTGGTTCTTCTCCTTGCTTCCCTCAGCAGCCTATGCAAGGTCTGCTGAGGACCACCAGCATCCAGTCCTGGTCCTTCTGGTGAAGTGAGAGGCAGGTCCTGCTCCTCTCTCCCTGATGGTGATGGAGGCAGAGGCAGCTCCAAATCCTCTCATCCTGATGGTGGGGGAAATGATACCAGCAGGCATTCGTCCTCTGCTGGTGGAATGGGACGCAGCAAGCATTCACTCTTTGCTGGTGGAAAGGGACCATGCAAACATTCACCCTCTGCTGGCGGACGGGGACCCAGCAGGTATTCACCCTCTGCTGGTGGCGGAGGCAGAGGCAGAAGCATCTCCTGTTGCTCTGCTCCTGCCGGTGTAGGTGGCAGAGGCAAAGGCAGCTCCTGCTGCTCTGCTCCTGCTGGTGGGGGTGGGGGTGGGAGCGGCGTGCAGTCTCCTGGTGACAGAGTTGGAAGCAGAGTGTAGTGTCCTGGCGACGGAGGTGGGAGCAGCATGTAGTCTACCCTTGTTACAGGGGACTGGTGCGACTCTCCTCAACTTGCAAGGGACTGGTGCGGCTCTTCCTCACTTGCAGGGGACAGGTGCAGCTCTTTCTCACTTTTAAGTGAGCATTCTTCCTCTTCTGGTGGAGATGGAGACAGCAGGTATTCTTCCTCTGCTGGTGGAGGTGGAAACAGCAGGCATTCTTCCTGTGCTGATGGAGGGGGAAACAGCAGACATTCTTCCTCTATTGGTGGAGGTGGAAACAGCAGGCATTCTCCTTCTGCTGGTGGTTTGAGTCCTAGGGCCATGGAATTCCCCTTCTCAGGCTGTGGACGCACCGACTACCCCTTTTGGGCTGTGGAAGCACTGACTCCCCCCTCTTTGGGATGTGAACGCACCGACTCCCCCCTCTTGGGCTTAGGACGTTCAGGCTCCTCCCACTCAGGCATAGGATATTCGAGCTCCTCGCACTCACCCAGGGGCAGGGCAACATTGCCACACTGACAAACAAATATAAGCAATTATATTTTAATAAAGATGGTTGATAAAATGTGAAAAATGAATGATGTTGCAATAAAGTGAATAGGAACATTAAGTAAAGTCTAAGTTAAAAATGCATCATATAAATTAACAGGAAGGTGCTGTTTAAAATCAAAGACGGAGACTAAGATGAGCTCTGTTCCTTGCTCATAGCAACTCAGATCTCAGTGTGCATAAAAGACACTCCTGTTTGGATGAGAAGTTATATATTATAAAGCTGTGGGAGCAGATCAATTGCATAAAGGCAAAGATCCAACAGCATTCGAAAGACACATGGGATTTAGTCCATATCAAGCAGGTGCAACACTAGTAAAGACAGTCATGTTATTGGCCCAGTCATCAGAGGGTACAAGCAATGGCAAAATGAAAGGAAATAATTTGCCAAGTAACAGCTGTGGCCACAAAAAATGACAGAACCGTTCAACCCATATCATACCATGCAAATAATTTTGCAACAGACAGAAGACTGCAGTCAGAGACCATTGTGATACCAACAATAAACTACACAGCAGTAGTGTAAAGAAGCAGAAAGATTGGACTGTTGGATGAAAATGATATGGTCCAACGATGTCATGATTCACCATAAAAGGCTAAAATGATAAGGTGTCAACTTTTATAATGTATAAAATAATATAAAAAAAACCCCAAAAAACAACATTGCCTGCACTTGCTCAAGAAATATCTCCACTTTCTTTGACTGCATTTTGATTAGCAGGTGGTGTATAAATGTTAAATCAAACCTGCTTATTGCTGTTCCTTATGGTGTCTTCCAGGAAATTTCGTATCAAGCCTGCCCTGCTGAGACATGGCTAATCTTTGTCTTTGACTCCATCCTGTCTTGTTACATTCTTTCTGTTGTGCTGAGACAGCATATCTAACAAAAGCACACATTCTCTATCTAAAATACAAAAAAAAAACCCATAAAAAACAATTGGCAGCTGTCATCGTCAGTAATCCCATGAGTTGCAGTTTTACATGACACTAGTAAAAATACACTTTTGAAAAGAGAAGGTACAAATAAAAAGCAGAAGTGTAATACAAATTCAACCCCATTTACTTCACACTGATTGTATATTAAACATTAAATCCAGGAAATATGTATTCTGCCAATAGTATTTAGTGCCTTGTTCCTTTATGTATCAATGGTACACAAACCAACATCTACCACCATCTCAGTATGTGTTCTATATGTATAGGCCCTATTATAACTGTTTCTAGATCAAATGCTTTTTTTCTTATCAATTGAGCAGACCCCATTGTTTTCCAAAGAGATGGAACACCATCTACAGCCAATGGGTCTTATAATGTGAACAAGTCAAGGAGTAAAGGAATGGGTAAATGTTGATCAGTGATTTCCAGAATCACAGTGAATGGAAGAAAAGAGGATATTGCACATTGTACAGCTGTCTTTAACTAAGGGCATAAATAAATAATTTTAGACTAATTATCACTGGGGGTTCAGATTACCAAGGGACAGCAATTTTTTAATGTGGTGTTTCAACCCAACCTTCACAGAAGAGGACATGTGCTGAAAGTTCATGTTTTGTGTAGAGGCAGGTCAACACAAATACAACTTTTTTTTTAAGTAATTAGGTTTATTTTCTCCAATCAGTGAATTATGGGTCACTGACATCCAATACTTATTCCTCAACCTTCCTATATTAAATGCTTTTGACATTCTGCCTGTGTCAGAGATGTAGGAGAACGGTTTCCGAAGTTTCCATTATTCCTATCCGTTGTAACCAAAGTTAAAAATGATGGAATCTTAAAAATTTACCAATATTGCATTTACTGCAGTAAATAGACTACAATGTATGATTATAATGTAAATAAATGAATAGGTAAATATGCTGTTTTTTTTTTTTAATTGATACATTTGTATAGGCTATGTATATGTATAAGAACATATTGAATTTTAGATTAAAGGTGTTCAAAGGCAGATGGAATAGAAATGGAAATAATGTATTATTACTGCAGATTTTTCTCATAATTAGCTAATTATGTAATAGTCAAACATGTTTATTAAAAATTCTTAATAATAGGAAACAGTAGGCATTGTAAAACTGTTATCAAAACTGACCATCTGAAAGACAACCAAGAGGCCAGTGAAGACCTCAGGAATCATACTATTTATTTTTTTCTAGACAAAACAGAGGAAATATATGAAAGCATTACTGTATACAGAACATATGTAGAATGCTCTCTCTCTCTCTCTCTCTCTCTCTCTCTCTCTCTCTCTCTCTCTCTCTCTCTTGCAAAAGTATTCAGACCCCTGACCAATTCTCTCATATTTCTGAATTACAAATGGTACATTGAAATTTCTTTCTGTTCGATATTTTATTTTAAAACACTGAAACTCAGAATCAATTATTGTAAGGTGACATTGGTTTTATGTTGGGAAATATTTTTAAGAAAAACAAAAAACTGAAATATCTTGCTTGCATAAGTATTCAACCCCCACCCATTAATATTTGGTAGAGCCACCTTTCACTGCAATAACAGCTTTAAGTCTTTCGGTGTAAGTATGTACCAGCTTGAAATGACTTTGGTCCTTTCTTCTTGGCAGATTTGCTCCAGGTTGTTCAGTTTGGTTGGACAATGCTTGTGGACCGCAATTTTCAAATAGTGCCACAGATTCTCAATGGGATTGAGATCAGGACTTTGACTGGGCCATTGTAGGACATTCACCTTTTTGTTCTTGAGCCACTCCAATGTTACTTTGGCCTTGTGCTTTGGATAATTGTCCTGCTGAAAGGTAAATTTCCTCCCAAGCTTCAGTTTTTTAGCAGACTGAAGCAAATTCTCTTGCAGTATTTTCCTGTATTTTGCTCCATCCATTCTTCCTTCAGTTGTAACAAGATGCCCAGTCCCTGCTAATGAGAAGCATCCCCACAGCATGATGCTGTCACCACCATACTTTACTGTAGGGATGGTGTGTCTTGAGGCATGGGCAGTGTTAGGTTTGCGCCACACATAGCGCTTTGAGTTTTGGCCAAAAAGCTCTATCTTGGTCTCATCTGACCACAAAACCTTTTCCCACATCGCAGCTGGGTCACTCTCATGCTTTCTGGCAAACTCCAGACGTGCTTTCAGATGGTACTTTTTTGAGTAACTGCTTCTTTATTGCCACCCTCCCATACAGGCCAGTGTTATGCAGAGCTCTTGATATGGTTGACTGGTGCACTATTACTCCACTCCAGCCATTGAACTCTGTAGCTCCTTCAAAGTGATTGTTGGCCTCTCTGTGGCTTCTCTTCTTCTTGTTTTGGACCAAAAATGCAGCTTCTACTTCCTTTGGGTCCCACATCTGACCACTAAAACCTTTTCCAGAACATGTGCAGCTGGTACCATTTGTAATTCTCGTTAGGGTAATATGAGCTTCCACAGCACAGAGGTTGAATCTTAGGGATATATTTTAAAAATATATCAAACAGAACGAAATTTCAATGTACCATTTGTATATATATTGGTCATGAATACTTTTGCAAGGCACTTTATATCATATAATATATATATATATAGAACAGAATATATATCTATATATATATATAATATATATATATATTATATATATACTATATATATAATCAGTCTCACCCTGAGGTTCGACAAACATTTAAATTCTTCATTATAAAACATATTTAACATAGTTTTAGAGGGCTCTGTGACTTTTTGATTATCTACTTGCAATATTTTGGAACAAATATAATTCAGTTAAATTAAAAGATTTTTATGCTGTGTTTCTACAGTTTTAGCATGGTTTACCATCGTTACAATGCTTAAGCTTTACCATGCTTTATTACACTTTGCTATGCTCTTATAGAAGACTATCGTCAACTATTGTGTGCTTTTCCCACCATGCCCGACTGTAAAAATGTATATCCTGATGCAGGCCAATGTGCAAGCGATGCACAAAACTAAGCTTGTCAGCAGTATAGACAGGATTTACAAATTAATTTTCACAATCAATATACACTTCACAGGTTAATAACAACAACATAACGATTAAATGTAAAAACAAATGACTCTGTAGCTCATCTTTATGATCTGAAGACCTTAATTACTTTCTCTGTATCCAATTAGCCATGTTTAATAATGCCAGGGTTATTGGTACTTCAGAAACAATGTCATATATTTTTTTTTATTACCATGGTACAGTTTATCCTCTTATTTCTAAGCCACAGTCCCATGCTCTAACCACTGTATGCCTTGGGCCAGGTCAGACTCTGTACATCACAAGCAACTCCCAATGTCAATATTATTTAATACAGTACAATGTATGAGCACACCAACGGGCAATTCATTCACTCATTTTCAGCAGATTTTATCTTTATGTAATTATTTTATGTCCTCTTTTAATCATACTGTTTACAGTATCCTCTGTACTAAACATCTCAATATGCCTTGTTGTCACTTCAAAAACTATTTCATTAAATGAAATTAGATTTCACCCATTTGGATGTGACAAGTTGCTTATCATTTGCTCTGATGCATGGTCTTTAACAGTAGCCTATTAACAATTAGTACACACAAAAAGCCAACCTCTTTACACTTACTCTACATGACAAACAACATCCAGCAGTCTTTACCACTTAATTATCAATTCATCTCAAGCACTTTTTAGGTACCAGACCACAGAGACATTTAGAGGCTTCTCTGGCTGGGAGGGACTTTTTGTGTATAATCTGGCATTTACACCTGATTAGGATGTGTAGCTAAGTAGCATACGTGTCACATAACTGCATAATGTTCTGTGGTATTGTTTGTGTTCATTACCTGATATATAATGTACAGAACTGTCACCAATTGAACAACCAAGCAAAGAAACATTATACAGTAAAGTCTTTATTTTATTTATTTTTTGCTTTGTTTTTTGCATAACACACTTTGCTCTGCATGTCTACAGATAAAATATCTGATGTTTATTTCCTAACTAAGCACATGAGTTAACTTGAATAACATGTTTCCTGAGAAATAATAACCTAGTACCACACAATAAACAAGTAGCAATGAAGCATTCACATTCTGTCCCAGAATTACTTCAGGTCAGGTTTTCTATCTTTCTAAGCTTTGTTAAACTGTTTACATATTTGTATTAGTTATGTGTTTGTATAACCATTTTAGTTATTGGGGATTGTAATAGAGTAGTGTTGTGGTCAAGGCTGGCCAGTGGCAGGAATAGCAGATGCAGAGGTGGAAGGCTGCAGTTCAGCGCAGCTGTGCACTTTTTTCTAAAAAGAAAAAAAAATCAACCTAACCTGAAGGCATGCCTGTGTATACAAATGTTGTCTGGGAACTTTTACATTAGAGAACAATTGCAAGCTTTTTACATCAGTAAAAGGTTCTTCTGAATGTGTTGTTTTAATGCCAGGACACTGTGTGTTAATGGAGTTTTGAATGTCTTCTGAGAACTATTATACTGTTTATAAAAATGTGGTTGGTAGATATTTGATATTTCATTATAGTATGCTAAAAGAATTTAAACCATTCATATGGAGGAATTTCTATCATTCACCTGAGAATAATGTTCTGAAAACTACACTGTTATTACTGAACAAAGGCACTCACACTAATCCGCCCCCCCACTTCTCCTTCTCCAGCCTTGCCCCTAAGTGGTGGAATGACCTGCCCAAGGATATCAGGATTGCTCAGTCCCTGACAACCTTCCAGCACCTCCTGAAGACACACCTGTTCAGACAACACCTGTAAACCTTACAACTCTCGACTATACTGGACTATATAACACCCGATTGTACCAGTACTGGCATCAGCTTGTAGTCTTACTGAACTGCTACATACTTTGTCATATTCTACTACTGCCCCTAATTATAACTATTCGATGTATCTTGTACTTGATTCTACTCTTAGATATCCATATTCACATTTTTGGTAACTGCTCTTATTTTAAATTATTGTTATCTACTTACTGTACTTCCTGCGTGCTCTTAATGGACTTTACTCATTTGAGCAAATCATTTTACTAGAAGTTAACTGCTCTTAGTCGAACTTGCTCTTAAATAAAATAATTTGCCTTATTCTTTACTTTGCTCTTATTTGAATTTGATCTTATTTTCTACCAATTTTATTGTACTTTATTACTATCCTTAACTGTAATGTGATAATAACAACAACAATAATAATAATAATAATAATAATAATAATAATAATAATAATAAATAATAATAATAACTTCACATAATACCTCTAATAACTGATAAAAACAAAACAAAACAAACAAAAAAACAAATGGGAAACCAATTGTAATAAATAGGGCAACTGAATATGTTTAAAGCATATTGCCAAACCACACATACCCTTATGGGTAAAATGCATTTCTAAAATGTACAGGAATTTAGGGGAGTGTGGTTTTACTAACAATACTATCATTGACATTGTAATACGTTTTAACAGGTTTGTATCTACAAATGCACATTTTCCAAGGACTTCCAAAGAATTAAACAAAGAATTTGGTCTCATTTATTTTCCCAAGTATCATTGATGAAGAAAGCTGTCAGTGTGTAACTAGTTGAAGTGTAATGAATCCCCAGTGGACACAAGGACTGTGAGCTGAAGATCTCATTGAAAGTGTTTTATTTTCTACTTAGTCCAATTATTTGCAATTATAGAACTTCCCAACTTTTCATGCTAAACATAAGAATAACATTGTACTGGTGTAGAAGACACAATGCATTGTCTAGGATCCTAAGGTTTAATGGATATTCATTAATATCAAGTGCTCATTTGATGATATGTCTATAAACTGGGGTAATAGTTTGAACTGCCCTTTTTTTAAGTCAACATGGGCAATGATCGGGTATCTACTTCAATGAAAATATGCAGTTCCCTGTTTATATTCTAAATCTTGAAAAGATAGCCTACTCTGGCAAACCTACACAGTACACGGGAATAATACAGTATTGCATTGCACATAGCCATACATGTACTGTTTCTTTATGTACTATAAAAAAAAAAAAAAAAAAAAAAAACTTCTCGTCGAGTGACGTTCACCGAAACCACTTCTTCACCCTGTTGGTTTCAGGTGTTGCAACTTCCATGAATGTAAACATGACGTGCAGTATGGGTATTGTAGTTCTGCTGTCAGCCGCTGCACGAACTGAAACAAAGCGTCAATGGTTTGCAAAACTGTTAGTCCCAGAGTGCCCCACTGACGTTTCTCAAGTAGTTACTGTGTGCTAGGTGGATCAAGTTGCAAGGTGTGTTCGTTACCTGATACTACTTACAGACACAGTAGAAAGTTGCTGCAAATGTACTGTATTGGCTGAAAGTGTACAGCGATTTACTCTGAAAACATTTTGCGTGGGTTGTGGATGTGGTGAGTCTTTTGAGTTATTCTTTTTCATATAGCATACTCAGTACAGAAAATTTGCACGACCAAAGTGGTTTGTTTTAATTGTATTATTCTAGAAAAGACTCTAAAATGGTTATTTTGCAAAGAAGTAGTTTTGCGAGATAGATGTTGTATAATGTGGAAACGTTTGCAAAGCCTTGTCTTGCAAACTGAAGAAAAGTGAAAGCCAGTGCACTTGTGATTAATTAACTATTTACATAACACTTTTGAAATGTGTATTTATTTTTTGGCTGGTAGCTTGTTAGACTCAAACAAAGTATTGCTGTAGTGTACAATAAGTTTATGTAACCGTAATACACGTACAACAGTGTATGGTGTAAAATACACTCGATTACTTTTCGGAACCAGTGCTAGCGACAATACTAACTCTAGGAATAAAGAATAAAATGCATTTTCTTTAGTTGTTTTGATTTGTATTAACCCTACACAGGTGTCAAGTCAGTACTATCGGTTCTATAAATGACTGCGAACTGTGAAAATAACCTTGTCTCTTTTTTTTTTTTTTTTTTTTTGTCTTACTCATTTAAACAGCACATAGGGCTGTTTACGCTCAAACAAGACTGACTTGTTTTTTTGTGCAGTGGTGTGGCAAACACCAGTACAAATGGCGCCATTGATTAAAAACAAATACACAGAAACGTTATTTTTCTTTACATAAATATATCATGTTACAAAATATAGCATGTTATTATTAAACTACAAGTTGCAAAATTCCAGGCCATTGTTTCAGTAACTCTTACACTGTCTATTGTGTACATGTATTTATGTCATCGTACATAATAATGGGGCATATACAGTGCGTGTGTGTGTTTATTTTGTTACAAATTTAGAGACTGACAATCCCACACTGTGTTGTGATAGTCCTGCATCGGGTCGGGTTCGGGTCAGAAATGTGAACTTTGTCGCGGTTTGCGATTCGGGTACTGGTACCAAAAAAAAAAGAATTTTCAGGTCTGAATTTGAAGAACCAAAAACGTTTTCTGACCTTTCAGCGCACTCGTCTCCCAAATAACAGTTTAGAAGGTAAATATAGTGGTATTTCCTGCACGAAAGCAGTGTGCGATTAGGGAGGAGTCGGCTGACTAAGCACGGTGTTCTCGCTTGTTTGAGAAGCCTCCAGATGCTTTTATCATGTCGGCTCGGTAATAGCGCAGGGTAAATATAATGTACTGGATAACAGTTCGAGAGGTAAATCACAAGTGTGGAATTCTTTTGGAATCATAGCGAATGGAAATAATGAACATGTGACTGGATTTGTTGCTTGTAAAACCTGGCATTATGTTTTTGTGTATGACAACCACAAAACTGGTACATCATCTCTGCGTAATCACAGGTGTAGCTCCCTTTCAACTGGTGGCATGAAAGGACTAGACAGGTATTTTATAGTAAAGTAAGTTAATATGTTACAATGTTAAAATATATCCAGAACACTAGAGGCACCATGCTGTATAGCCTATAAACCCAGTCTGTGGAGAATGGTAGCGATAGCTGTGTGTGAATGAGAGCGTGAGAGAGTCAGTTGACGCAGGCAGTAGGTAAAGGACAAACACTTGCAGGTTTGGGTCGGGTTGCAGGTGTTATTAAAACGGGTCGAGCCGCGGGTAAGAAGACGGTGTTGCAGCGGGTTCGGGTCGCGTCCTGTAATAGCGGATCCAGGTCGGAAGCGAGTCGTAAAAAATCGGACACACGCAGGACTGTGTAACGCAGATTATACCGTCGAATTTAGGTTAGTTACAGGTTAACTAATTTAATAGGGATAATTTTTACGATGACGTTGTCAGTATGGAGTTATTGACTTTATGCTAGCACAGGGGCAGCTAAATCATTATGTATCCATTACTTTAAAATGTTTCACAGTGGCACTTGACAGAAACGCCCATGTGGGATTTATATCAGCTTCAACGGGTAGTTCAGCAGTTTTTAATGTCCCTACGCTTATTCATCTGTGTCGCTATAGTTCTTCATGATGTGGTTTAACAAAGATTAACATTAAAGGTTCAACTGTAGACCTTACTATTACTATCTAGACAGGCGTGTTCACCCATTTTCTGTCTAGCTCAACCAATTGGTTTATGATGGTAAGAACATAAAAAAGTTTACAAACGAGAGGAAGCCATTCGGCCCATCTTGCTCCTTTGGTTGTTAGTAGCTTATTGATCCCAGAATCTCATCAAGCAGCTTCTTGAAGGATCCCAGGGTGTCAGCTTCAACAACATTACTGGGGAGTTGATTCCAGACCCTCACAATTCTCTGTGTAAAAAAGTGCCTCCTATTTTCTGTTCTGAATGCCCCTTTGTCTAATCTCCATTTGTGACCCCTGGTCCTTGTTTCTTTTTTCAGGTCAAAAAAGTCCCTTGGGTCGACATTGTCAATACCTTTTAGAATTTTGAATGCTTGAATGAGGTCGCCGCGTAGTCTTCTTTGTTCAAGACTGAACAGATTCAATTCTTTTAGCCTGTCTGCATATGACATGCCCATTCCTGGGAGCAGGACCCTCGTCAACATTGTCAAATGTAACACTTTGTAAACTATAATAAATATATATATATATAATATATATATATATATATATATATATATGTATGTGTGTGTGTGTGTGTGTATATATATATATATATATATATATATATATATATATATATATATATATATATATATATATATATAGTAAGATGGCAGGGAGGGGGTTAAAATCCTTCCCTGCCAAAACATGTGAAAATGCAACTTGATGTAATTGTTTTATTGTTTAGTAATCCCCTGCACCTGGTGCTAATTGTAAATTAGAGCCAGGTGCAGGGTATTTAAGAGAGGCAGCTAAACTGCTCAGGGCTGCTGAGTAGAAGGAGACAGAAGGTGTGCTCTGTTTCCGAGCAGTCAAGAGCAGGGTACGGTGTTTGTGTTTGTGACAGGTAAACGGCTTAGCCGTCCTGTGAGGTTAGTTAGGGTCCAGTGTGTATTAGTCGCAGTGCTTAAGAATTCTTTCTGTAATCAACAAACGAACCGAACATAACAAAACAAAATAAACTAACAGAAATGGTCTTTTCACGCGCGCGCCATTCGCGGTATTTTTGTTAAAGGTCTGGACCACACGAAAATGTAACCCGTTGCTTGGCACTTACTCAGGCTCCATCTATACGTATATATATATATATATATATATATATATATATATATATATATATATATATATATATATATATATATATATATATATATATATATATATATATATGTATATATATATATATATATATATATATATATATGACACACACACACAGTACTGTGCAAAAGTTTTAGGCAGGTGTGAAAAAATGCTGTAAAGTAAGAATGCTTTCAAAAATAGACATGTTAATAGATTATATTTATCAATTAACTAAATGCAAAGTGAGTGAACAGAAGAAAAATCTAAATCAAATCCATATTTGGTGTGACCACCCTTTGCCTTCAAAACAGCATCAATTCTTCTAGGTACACTTGCACAAAGTCAGGGATTTTGTAGGCATATAGTCAGGTGTATGATTAAACAATTATACCAAACAGGTGCTAATGATCATCAATTCAATATGTAGGTTGAAACACAATCATTAACTGAAACAGAAACAGCTCTGTAGGAGGAATAAAACTGGGTGAGGAACAGCCAAACTCAGCTAACAAGGTGAGGTTGCTGAAGACAGTTTACTGTCAAAAGTCATACACCATGGCAAGACTGAGCACAGCAACAAGACACAAGGTAGTTATACTGCCTCAGCAAGGTCTCTCCCAGGCAGAAATTTCAAGGCAGACAGGGGTTTCCAGGTTTCCAGATGTGCTGTTATTATATATATTATATATATATATATATATATATATATATATATATATATATACACACACACACACACACACACACACACACACACACACACACACACACACATTATATATACAGTACTGTGCAAAAGTTTTAGGCAGGTTTTAGGCAGGTGTGAAAAAATGCTATAAAGTAAGAATGCTTTAAAAAATGGACATGTTAATAGTTTATATTTATCAATTAACAAAATGCAAAGTGAGTGAACAGAAGAAAAATCTACATCAAATCAATATTTGGTGTGACCACCCTTTGCCTTCAAAACAACATCAATTCTTCTAGGTACACTTGCACACAGTTTTTGAAGGAACTCGGCAGATAGGTTGGCACAAAACTACCCACAGTTCTTCTGTGGATTTAGGCAGCCTCAGTTGCTTCTCTCTTTTCATGTCATTCCAGACAGACTCGATGATGTCGAGATCAGGGTTCTGTGGGGGCCATACCATCACTTACAGGACTCCTTGTTCTTCTTTACGCTGAAAATAGTTCTTAATGACTTTTGCTGTATGTTTGGGGTCATTGTCATGCTGCAGAATAAGTTTGGGGCCAATCAGATGCCTCCCTGATGGTATTGCATGAAGGATAAATATCTGTCTGTACTTCTCAGCATTGAGGAGACCATTAATTCTGACCAAATCCACAACTCCATTTGCAGAAATGCAGCCCCAAACTTGCAAGGAACCTCCAACATGCTTCACTGTTGCCTGCAGACACTCATTCGTGTACCGCTCTCCAGCCCTTCGGCGGACAAACTGCCTTCTGCTACAGCCAAATATTTCAAATTTTGACTCATCAGTCCAGAGCACCTGCTGCCATTTTTCTGCACCCCAGTTCCTGTGTTTTCGTGCATAGTTGAGTCGCTTGGCCTTGTTTCCACGTCGGAGGTATGGCTAAGTCCACGTCGGAGGTAAGTCTTCCATGAAGGCCACTTCTGAACAGACTTCTCCGGACAGTAGATGGGTGTACCAGGGTCCCACTGTTTTCTGCCAATTCCAAGCTGATGGCATTGCTGGACATCTTCCGATTGCGAAAGGAAGTAAGCATGATGTGTCATCTGCTGCAGTAAGTTTCCTTGGCCGACCACTGCATCTACGGTCCTCAACGTTGCCTGTTTCTTTGTGCTTCTTCAAAAGAGCTTGGACAGCACATCTGGAAACCCCTGTTTGCCTTGAAATTTCTGCCTGGGAGAGACCTTGCTGAGGCAGTATAACTACCTTGTGCCTTGTTGCTGTGCTCAGTCTTGCCATGGGGTATGACTTTTGACAGTAAACTGTCTTCAGCAACCTCACCTTGTTAGCTGAGTTTGGCTGTTCCTCACCCATTTTTATTCCTATCTATATATATATATATATATATATATATATATATATATATATATATATGAGAGAGAGAGAAAACTCAATTAATGTCCAACAATGTTTTGTAATTCTGAGGCTATATACACACATTCTTATATTAAGACACCTCTTCACTTTTAAAATAGTTTTCAAATCCAATTTCTGCTATTTAATAAGAATAAATGAAAAGGGCCATGAACACAGAGGATAGGCTACTACCATTTTTCTCAACACTTGTGTTGTCGATATCAGCTAGTAACTAAGTCCAGCATTATATTACACAATGCTCAATTTATGATCTTGCAAACCTGCAGCCTTCCGTAGATATTCTGATTTATCCCCCCTGCTCCTCAGTGAAGACTCGAGTTGCACTGCAGTAGCTTATGAGGTAGTTTACTAGATCCTTCCTCAGCTAACTTCTTTCTGGCCTTACAAAATCTGGACAATGTTATATGGCAAATATCAAATGATTCTGCCAGATTGCACTGACTTTCCCTCATTCTGCACTTCACTGGAATGAGTACGCTCATACTTCTCTAACTCTTAGCATACTGAAAGCAAAATAATGAATAAAAAATGAGCTAGTGTTGTATGGGGTCAATTGTAACACTTGTTACAACTAGCCCCAACCCTGGGAGCCATTATTAAACGTCATGTTCTGACAAGAAACAACAAAACTAGCATCAGTCAATGTAGGTTTGGATTCATGAACTGGGGAACTCAGGAATATCACAAAAATAAAGTTGGTAAATTGTTTTTTGTAGATAAAATCTTAAGCTTTAAGCACAGGTAGTTTATTTTCTAGAGGCAGGCAGAGAGTCTAACAGAGCAGGTACAGAGTGAGTTTCATCTCTAGCTTGTTTCAGATTGAAGAAATTGGAGGTGTAACAATTGACCCGTGTTACAACTGTCCCCGGTCTCCCCTACTATTGAAGTGTGCAGATACTGTCGAGTTAGTATATTGTGACAGAAACAAACTAAAGTAACAGAATACAACACATTTTATACATTATATAAAAAGCAAAAGTTCAAATTACATTACTCAAATAACTCAAAATAATCACTGAAAAATGTAATTAGTAAAAACCGGAAAAACAGAAGCCCTAATTATACTGTAGATATACTTATTTTTATTATAGAAGCACGGTAAATTAAGAAAAAATTACCATGATTTACCACAGTCAAATAACCATGCACATTTACTATGGTAAACTTCTAAGGGTAGCTACATCAATCTATTGTTTGACCTTGAAATTCAATCAGATAACACCATGGTCAGGTGTAAACACATGCTGACCCAGTTCAATTACACCCCTATCACCACCACTCCAGATAAGGTAATGCGTAAAAACAGCAGATATGTTTCTTATCTGGAACGCTGCATATAACATCAGAAGAAAACCTGTTATGTTGTATTTTAAGTGTCAGAAGTTATAACCATAATTTTGACCAAACCAGGTATTAAAAAACATTTGGCAACCAGTTCTTAAGAATGATTACTGACACCATCTTTAAAATAATAATAATAATAATAATAATAGTAAAAGGACCATAGAGGGCAGTAGTAGGTGGTTGTTATTTTGCCCTTTTAATAATAAGTCGTCATTTGTTTTTCATTTATGTAAATAACAATTTCATAAGCATACACTCTCAAAAAGCTGATATGTCATTGTGACATAGTTGATAAAATATTTCCTAACCTTAACCTGTTATTGTACGTATGAAGAGAGTATAAATCACTTTTTTGCTGACATTTCTCACTTTTAGCCACAGTACGGTATTGAATGTCTTTTACAATCATTACCAGGTGCAGGTGATAATTAACAAAACACCTCATAATAAACGTGCATTTGCACATGTTTTTCTTCAGCAGGGAGGAACTTAACTCCCTGCTCACAATATCTATCTATCTATCTATATCTATCTCTATCTATCTATCTCTATCTATCTCTGTTGGTGCTGTCTGTCACGGTGTCTGTTGGAAGTGCTTGTGGCGTGTGTGCAGAGCACAGAGTGAGTGAGGGACTCTCCCCAGTTTTTCCTTCTATTAATTATGTATGTATGTATGTATGTATGTGTGTGTGTATATATATATATATATTTCTCTTTTTTTCTTATGTTATAGGGTTATTAAATCCGATTGAGAGTTGGGTTTTACAGATTGACGGCCGTTATGGCCAAACCGGGGGGAGGAAGGGGTTGAAGCGCCAATTTTGAAAATTTAACTAGAAGGCACAGCATTAACATTGTTGTTGATGCTACAGTACCAGTGCAAAAATGCGTTGTTGAACTCGGAAAAGTAGTTGGGTGTGGAAACATTAAGTTGGCTTCAAGGATGAGTAAAGCTGTAGTGGTTTTCCTCAGTAATGAGGAATTAGTTCAAAAGGTAGTGCAGCAGGGATTAGTAATTAGTGGAGTGTTAGTTTCTGTTTTGCCTCTTGCGTTCCCTGCTAAAAAGGTTACTATTGCCAATGTTCCCCTTTATTTCAAAAGTGATCTGATATTAAAAGAACTAAGTCGGCACGGACAGATAATGTCCGGTATGTCCATGATTCCTTTGGGCTGTAAAGAACCTGTATTAAAACCTGTTTCTTTCAGCAGACAGGTCTATATACTTCTAAATAATACTAACGATGAATTAAACATAGCTTTTAGGTTTTATGTTGATGGCGCCGATTACGTAATCTTTGCTTCAACAGAATTAATGAAATGTTTCACTTGCGAGTGTGAGGGGCACATTGCAAAAAACTGTAAAAACAATGAGGACCACGATAATGAAAGGGGAGAAACTAGTGAACAGAGTGAGAGCAGAGAGGTGCCTGTGAGTAAGGCAGCCGACGCTGCAGCTCAGAATACTGCAGTTGTGCTCGGTGTGGAAGAGACTGGGGGAGCCGTATTTGCTGCTGCAGAGTCCGTCGCTGAAAAAGAAAGGGAGCTGACAGTTCAAAGAGTTCAAGAAACTGATAATGTTGTGGAAGAATTGGGGTCTCAATGAGGCTGCTGATGATTTGAATGTTTCCAAAACGCATACCAGAACAGTTAAAAATACAGATACTGAGAAAGAAATCTGAAAAGGGATAGTAACAGTGCAGAGATACGATCAGAGGAGGAAGTGGAGGTGGGTGGGCAGGTGATTAATGCACATATTGATTTTAAAATGCCTGGAGAAAAAGGAAAATAAAAACTAAGGAGATTAATTAAGCGAAACAGTCTCTCATTTTGATGACTCTGAGTATAGTTTAGCTGTGAAGAGTGCAGTCTCTGTTAGTGTTAGCAGTGCTGCCAATCTCTCAGCGACTCAGAGTACATTGGAAGTGGAAGACAGCGGAGACGCTGATAATGATGCGAGTGAGAGAAATACTGACTCCTCAGTAACTTGTGAAATGCCCTCTATCTAGTCAGTCGGAGAGAGGCGGGTACAGTAATGAAAGTATTCGTAATTTTCTGGAGCGAATTAAAGGTAAAAGTAATGTTAGTGTAGTTGTTCACTTTCCCGACTTGAATTGATTTGTAAGTTCTGCCCAGCAATTGATGCGCAACGCGTCAGTTATAGGAATTGAGAAAAAAGAACGAGACTGATTGAAGTATTTAATGAGCAAAGTGCGTGCTTCTTTTAAATCTAGCAAAAATGTTTAGATATGCACAATTATCTCTTTCTGTCTATTGGTTTGTTGTTTTTATTTTCTCTTTTACTCCTATTATGTAGACTTTTAATTTAGGTACTTTAAACATTAATGGAGGGAGAGATGTAGGAAAGAGAACAGCAGTTTTTTGAATATTTAATGCGGAATTAAATGAGTGTTTCCATTCTTCGAGAAACACATACAGATGTAAGGCAGATTGGATTAAACAGTGGGACGGGGAGGTGAGCCATGGCACTAATTTCAGTGCAGGAGTCGCGATTTTATTTTCTAAGGATTTTAAACCGGACTCTTTTGTTGTGAGTGAAGAGGTTGAAGGGCGGCTATTAAAAGTCCAGGTCAGTATTTGTAGTAAGACTCTTGTCTTTCTAAATGTTTATGCTCCAAATGATGGTGAGAGAGAGTGTTATTCTTCCAAACTAAGAATAAAGTATTGGCACAGTTTCAGCCTGAGGATGTGTTTTTTTTGTGTGGGGATTTTAATTGTACAGTACATAACAAGGTTGATAGGACTCTGAACCCCATCCAAGGTCAGCCAGTGAGCTGGTCTCTGTCTTAAGAGACCATGATCTAGAGGATGTGTGGAGATTGATGAAACCTGATGCTCGCCAGTATACTTGGGTGAAAGGGAGTGCTGGACATATTTTACTAGTTAGACTTGATAGGTTTTGTTTTTAAGCATCATTTAAATTTATTTACTACCTGTTATATATGTCCTACTGGTTTCTCTGACCACAGCTTCGTTAATTTGAACATGCTTATCCCTTCTCCATGTGTGTACACTTCATATTGGCATTTAAACACAAAGCTTTTAAATGATACTCATTTTATTAAATGTTTAAATTTTTTGGGGGAACAATGGTGAAGGCAACAATGCAATTTTTCATCCTTAAGGTTATGGTGGGATGTCTCTAAGGTTCAGAGTAAACTACTTTTCCAACAGTATACTAAAAATATTACTAAGAGTATTAGTTTAACAATGAGAGAGCTGGAAGAGGACATCAATGAGCTCCATAGAGCTCTGGGGTCAAACTATAGTGACAGGCTGAGGACCTAAAGCTTAAAAAAAGTAAACTGTCTGTTCTGCTGGATACACGAGTACAAGGGGCGCTAGTGCGCGCCAGGTTCCTTAACTTGTCTCAAATGGACGCTCCCACCCAATACTTCTTTGCTTTGGAAAAGAAAACTGCTCAGAGTAAACTTATTTATTGTTTACGGACGGATCAAGGACAACTACTGAGCGAACCTGAGGTCATCCGGAAGTACAGTGTGGGTGCAGCAGTTCCTAGAAGGTCTGGTTCAGGTTCCTGAAGAAAAGAAGGACCAGTTGGAGAGAGAGTTAACTTTCCAGGAGTTCTCTGATGCTCTTATGGGATTGAACAATGGTAAAGCACCAGGGATTTTTGGTATACCAGTGGAATTCTAGAAGACTTTTTGGTCTACAGTCGGAAAAGACTTGTTTGAAGTGGTACTTGAGAGCATTGCAGAAGAGGCACTGCCTTTGAGCTGTCGGTGCGCAGTATTGACTTTGCTACCAAAGAAAGGAGACTTATGTAATATAAAGAACTGGCGTCCAATAAGTCTCCTTTTTACAGATTACAAAATTTTATCAAAAACTTTGGCGAATAGGTTGCGCAAAGTGATGAATTGTGTGATGCATTTTGATCAAACGTACTGTGTCACCGGCAGATCAATATTTGATAATATTTTTCTGATTCGTGATCTAATAGCAGCCTCCAAGCTCTTGGGTTTTAAAGCTGGTCTAATTTCTTTAGATCAGGAGAAAGCCTTTGATCGTGTAGATCATAAATATTTATTTAATGTAGTTAAGACTTTTGGTTTTGGGCCCAGTTTTTTGGGCAAAATTCAGTTACTCTACAGTAATGCTTTAGTACACTTAAAATCAATGTTGTGCTTCGCTCTCCTATTCAGGTGCGGAGGGGAATTTTCCAGGGTTGTTCCATGTCTGGGATGTTATATTCACTCTCAATTGAACCATTACTCCACAAATTAAGGCTTTTTTATCTGGCTTGTCCATTCCAAATGTACCAATGGAGCCTATAAAAGTGGTGGCCTATGCTGATGATGTTGTAGTCTTTGTTTTGGGGAAAAAAATATGTTCAAACATTAAATGATTGCTTGACAGTGCCCTCTGCAAAGACAAACTGGTCAAAAAGCAGTGCGTTTTTATTATGTGATTGGGAAGGCAGTAGGCCTCCAGATCTCCCCTCAGGGTTACAATGGAGTCAAGCAGTTTTTAGATACCTGGGAGTGTTCTTGGGAGGGGAAGGGGTGGCTAAAGAGAACTGGGATGGGATGTTAGATAAGGTCAAAAGTAGACTGCAGAGCTGGTGATGGCTCCTCACTAAACTATCCTATAGAAGTAGAGTTTTAGTGATTAACAACCTACTAACCTCCATGTTATGGCACAGAGTAAGAAGTGTAGACCCCCCACTGTTATTTAAAGAGATCCCGAGAGTGATTGTAGATTTTTTCTGGGACGGATTGCACGGGATAAAGCAGAGTGTGCTGTTTTTGCCTGTTGAAGAGGGAGGGCAGGGCTTGGTTGATGTTGTCAGTAGGTTTGCAGCATTTAGACTGTTTTCTCTACAGAGATTGCTCTATTCTCATGAATCTCTTCCCCTGGAGAGCGCTGGCTTTTTTTTTTTTTTTTTCCTCCAACGGGTGGGGAAGTTGGGTTTAGACAGACAGAGGTGTTTTTATTGAATACTGCACAGTTGGACTTGGTTGATTTACCTGATTTTTACAGGGAGTTGCTGAATGCCTGGATTCTGTTTAGAGTAAAACAAGATTTTAGGTGTGTGGAGTTGTATTGGCTCTTAGAAGAGCCATTGGTACATAATCCTAATTTAAAATGCCCAATTTTAGAGTCTTAAGTGTTTATTAGCTGTTAAATAGTTTTAAGTGTTTATTAGCTACTAAAGGATTGATAAAAATTGTGCAGCTAGTGGATCTTAAAAAGCAAGCTTGGAAAAGCCCTGAGGACCTAGCTCTGAGCTGGGAATGAGATCGGTTAGGATGATAAAGGGTTTTTTAATACAGCTGTGGGCAGCCTTGTCTACTGAGGGCATGAAGGCTGTGAGTTAGTTTTTCAAAGGGGGCAGTTCTCAGGGTTTAGAGCCAGAGGTTTTTAAGCTTCAGGTTGGACCTGCTGTCGATCAGGATGCTGACTCCCCAGGACACCTTTTATAGTTTGGAGCATTCTAAGCCTGCAGTTTGGAGCGTTAGGCTGTGTGTTAAGATTAGGAACTTTAAACTGTTGAAAGATGTCCCAGATACGCACTGGATGGAGAGATTGGGTGTTGAAGGTTCTGTTAAACCTGCCTGGAATAACTTGTATAAACCACCAATCCAGAAAAGAGTAGGTGATCTCCAGTGGAGAGTTCTGCACACCATTGTTGCTGTGAACTCGTTTCTCAGTATTATCCAGTCAGAGGCAGATAAGTGTGTTTTTTGTCAGCAGAGAGAAACTATTTCATTGTTTTTTGTTCTGTCCAAGGCTGCAGTCTCTGATGAATTTACTAGACGAGTTGTTCAATTGTTTAGTAATGAATTTCTCCCATGTTGTTTTCATATATGGGGTTAATTTTTCTAAGGGGAATAAGTCTATAGTTAAATTGGCTAACTTTCTTATTGGTCAAGCTAAATTAGCCATTTTAAAAAGCAGAAAAAACAAACTGAGCAATGTACTGACTGCTGATGTAATATCTGTGTTTAAGGTGTTGGTGGCTTGTAATAATATTACAGATGATTTATGATATGTAATGTGTAATTGCAGTACCATGTTCCGCCTGCGGGATAAGGTGGCATAAGAGGTTAACTCCCATTTTATTGTCTTTTTTTATCACAGATAACACTGTGTAACAAATTTTTTTGTTCCTCGGTAGTAAGTGTTATTTCCTAATTGCTTATGCCTCAGAAGTATAGAAAATGGCTATTATTCCCCACAAACTTTGCTTTTGTGACCAGGACAGTGATATTTCAAAATATCATTATTTCCAATAGGAAAACGGGCAAATGTGTGTCTTTTCGTTCACATTGTCAGAAAAAAACAACATATGAATCCAAATTAACATGTCTTTATACTAAAGTAATACAAAGATGACTACAAAAGATTTAGAAGTGAGTAGTTTTTTGAGATTTACGATTATACTGTATTTACAGTATAATCGTAAATCTCGAAAAACTACTCACTTCTAAATCTTTTGTAGTCATTTTTATATTACTTTAGTGTTGTTTTTTTCTGACTTTATGTGAACGAAAAGACACACATTTGCCCGTTTTCCCATTGGAAATAATGATATTTTGAAATATCACTGTCCTGGTCACAAAAGCAAAGTTTGTGGGGAATAATATTTATTTTCTATACTTTTGAGGCATAACCAATTAGGAAATAACACTTACTACCCAGGAACAAAAATTGTGTTACATAGTGTAATTAGTGCTGGGACAAATATCTGAATATTTTTTGACATGTATTCGGATGCAAAATTCAGGCGTTTGTATTCGCTTGAAATTACAAAAATACCTTGCACTTATTTACCGCCTCGCCAAACGTTGCGCTACAGTTTCAAACATGGCAAATGAAAAAGAGCTCTGACAAAAATAGAATCAAGTTTATTTATATATATATATATATATATATATATATATATATATATATATATATATATATATATATATACACACACACACACACATACACACTACCTTTCAAAAGTTTTAGAACACCCCCATTTTTCCAGTTTTTATTGAAATTTATGCAGTTCAAGTCCAGTGAATAACCTGAAATGGTAGAATGGTAAGCGGTAAACTGCCAGAGGTTGGAAAAAAAAAAAAAAAGTTTAGGTTACCAAAAACTGAAAAATAATGTACATTTCAGAGTTATACAAAAAGGCCTTTTTCAGGGAACAAGTAATGGGTTAACAACTTACAGCTGTTCTGCAGCAATTGAAGTGAATTAAGCCTTGAAAGTTGATGCTAACTATTCCTACAGGTGTCTTTTGTTGATTACTTACAAACCCTCTGTCTGTATAAAAGCAGTGTTGGACCAGACTGTGTTACTACACCCTCTTAAGCATTATTTGGACAGTATTGTACTGCTGAAAGTAGTATATTGCTATCATAGTGCCGAGAAAAAGGCAATTAACAAAGGAAGACTGACAGACCATTATAACCCTTAAAAGTGTAGGTCTATCCTTTAGAGAAACTGGTGTCAGTGAGTACAGTTTCCTACACCATCAAAAGGCACTTGGAAACTGGAGGAAACTCTGACAGGAAGAGGTCTGGCAGACCCAAAGCCACAACAGAATCAAGACAAGTTTCTGAGGGTCAACAGCTTGCGTGATTGGCGGCTCGCAGGACAACAGCTTCGAGCACAGTGGTCGAAGTAAGCAAGTCTCAGTTTCAACTGTGAAGAGAAGACTTCGAACTGCAGGTTTGACAGGTCGAGTGGCAGTAAGAAAACCATTGCTAAGATGGCAAAATAAGAAAAAGAGGCTTGCCTGGGCCATGAAGCACCGTCAGTGGACTACTGAAGACTGGAAGAAGGTCTTATGGACCGATGAATCAAAATTTGAAATCTTCGGTTCATAACGCAGGGTTTTTGTACGCCGTTGAGTAGGCAAAAGAATGGTTCCTCGGTGTGTGACACCAACTGTCAAACATGGAGGAGGAAGCGTGATGGTCTGGGGCTCTTTTGCTGGAACCAGAGTTGGCGACTTGCACAGAGTGAGTGGCAACCTGAATCAGACGGCTATCTCAGCATTTTGCAGTGCCATGCAATACCGTCTGGTATACGCCTACTTGGTCATCCTACAGCAAGACAATGACCCAAAACATACCTCCACGTTATGTCAGAACTACCTTAGAAGAAAATAACAAGACGGTAGGCTTCAAATCATGGAATGGCCAGCACTTGAACCTCGTCGAGCTGGTTTGGGATGAACTGGACAGAAGGGTGAAAGCAAAGCAACCTACAAGTGCAACACATTTGTTGGAACTTCTGCAACATTGTTGGGAAGAACTTTCCAAACCAATATTTGATTTCCATTGTAGAAAGAATGCCACGAGTATGTTCGGCTGTTACATCTGCAAAAGGTGGCTACTTTGAGTCAAACATTTTGATTAAATTTTGTTAAAAAGATTCCATCATTTCTTTTTTATCTCCAATTATTTATTTGTTCTATGCTTTAATGTCAACCAAATTATGTGCGTGCAAGCATACTGTTCTCTAGGAAAGCTATGTGGGTCAAAAAAGCGTTGTGCTGCTTTTGCGTGAATGAGAATCTCATGACAGAAAAAAGGCAAGCATGTCATTCTGAAATGTCTCGCTTAACACTGGAACTGCAGGGTGTGTGCTACTACCTAGAACGCCAGCGGTAGTCATTTTGATGGGTACATTTTAAATGGCTTCGATATGAAAATGGAACGCAAACTATCGGATACAACTCAAAAGTTTTATTTATGAACATCACAGCTAATGTTTGCATAGTAGAAACACTGTATTAAAATGAAAAAATAAACATAAATTTTCAAAATTAGCGCATATAATGAATGATGTAAAAAAATTAGAAACTATAATAAACATCTCAAAAGAAGATATTGTGTAAACAGATGTGAACTGCTATGTGTACATACAAAATTGAATATAAAGTCATTATAATAATAAAGTAATTATTTACAAAAATAACAAAAGGTATTTTTTCTAAATTAGTGCATATAATGCATGACGTAAAAAAATGAAAAACTATAACAAAATAAACATTTCAAAAGATATTGTGTAAACAGCTGTATGTACATACAACATTTTAAAAAACAAAGTAATTATTTACAAAAATAACATAAGGCTTTTTTTTTTTCACATTAGCCTACTCCATAGCACGACTTCAAAAAATTAACAACTATAATAAAACAAACATTTCAGAAGAAAATATTGTGTTATCAGCTGTAAACTTGTTATATGCAGGCCTACATACAGAATTTTAAAATCAAAATAATTATTTATAAAAAAGAAAATAACTCTGTTCACATTGTGTAACGGGAATGTGCATTCAGGGAAACATACAGTGCCGAGAAGGTTTGTGAACCCCTTATGATTTTCACATATTTCAAACCTAAAATGTTATTTGATTTTAATCTAATAATAGATAAATATAACCCGGTAAATAAATGACACAAAAACATGATTACTTTTTTATCCATAAATGATTCAACATTCAATATCCATGTGTGAAAAAGTATGTGAACCTTGAGATTCAGTAACTGGTGGCACCCCCTTGAGCAGCAATTACTTCAACTAAGCATTTCCTGTAACAGTTGGTCAGTCTCTCACATTGGTTTTGAGGAATTTTGGCCCATTCTTCCTTATAGAACTGCTTCAACTCAGTGACATTTGAGGGCTTCCTTGCATGGACAGCTCTCTTCAGGTCCTGCCACAACATTTCGATGGGGTTTAGGTCCGAGCTTTGACTAGGCCATTCTAAATTGCGGAATTTCTTCTTATGCAGCCATTCTTTTGTAGATCTGCATGTATTTTTAGGATCATTGTCTTGCTGCATGACCCACTTTTGGTTCAGCTTTAGCTCGTGGATGGATGGCCGGACATTCTCCTCTATAATCTTCTGATGCAATGCAGATTTCATGGTTGTGTTAATGATGGCAAGCCGTCCAGGACCTGAGGCAGCAAAGCAGCCCCAAACCATCACACTCCCACCACCATGCTTGACGGCTGGGATGAGGTTCTTCTTTTAAAATGCTGTGTTTGGTTTTCGCCAAACATAACATTTCTCATAGAGGCCACAAAGTTCTACCTTTGACTCATCTGTCCAGAGAACATTGTTCCAGAAGTCTTGTGGATCATCTGTGTACACTTTGGCGAACTTCAGATGGGCAGCAATGTTCTTTTTAAAGAGCAGTGGTTTCCTCCTGGCTATCCTTCCATGAACACCATTCTTGTTCAGTCTTTTTCTGACAGTTGAGTCATGAACACTCACATTAGCCAAGATGAGAGTGGCCTGCAGATCCTTGGATGTTACTCTGGGGTTCTTTGTGACTTCCTTGATGATTTTCCGGTTTGTTCTTGGAGAGATTTTAGTAGGACGAGCGCTCCTGGGTAGAGTGATTGTGGTCTTGAACTTTCTCCATTTGTAAACTATCTGTCTGCCAGTGGATTGGTGGAGCCCCAAATCCTTAGAAATTGTTTTGTAACCTTTTCTAGACTGATGTGCATCAATAACTGTTTTTCTGAGGTCCTCTGAGAGTTCTTTTAATCGTGGCATGATGTGTTTCCACACACCAGTATGGTGAAGACCAAACTCACAAAGTTTCTGATCTTTATATAGGGTGGTGCCTCCCAAACTCACCCCTAAAGATCGATCTAATTATTTAAACACTAATTCTAATTATCCCCTTCATTGAGCTGATGAAACCAGGGGTTCACTTACTTTTTTACATACCCTGAATCTTAATTACTCATTATTTGTCTAATTCACACATCACTTTGGTTAAAAAAACATGGAATTGGTTAATATAAACCCTATTGGATATTTAAGAAAAGACTGGTTTTGATTCAAGAAGGCTGTCATGGTAAAACTATGGAATTTCCATAATTATCATTGGGATTCACAAACGTTTTGTTGGCACTGTACTTCAAAGTAGCCCCCATATTATCATAATCCACACAGATGTAATGCTTATCAACTTGTGTGCATTTACCACATACTGCTCTTTCACACTGGGCACAGATATCAAAACTTATTTTTATTGCATTTAGTTACCTGGCATTGTTTTCTGTTGTGTGTCACTTGATGGCTGCGTACTGTATCCAGGTTGAGCTGCGTTTCCCTGCTTCTGCAGTTTTCTGATCGAAATGTTTCTGCCAAAGCTCCGTGGCTAGCATCATAAGATGATATTTTCCCCGGTACATTCATTGTACAAATGAAGGAATTGATGGCTGCCATGTCCAGTAGCTAAATTGTAAAATACAGCAACTGGAGACCGGTGATTTCTTTCACGTTTTGTGCAGGTGGTGGAAACTCTCTTCTCGCTTTGTTTACTGCTCCAAACTGTTATTTTTTTCTTTTTTCAACTGTTTTGCTAATTACAGTGAAATAAAAACTTTGTCATTGGTAACATTCGTCCCTTTTCCTAAGCACGGTTACAACCTAAGTACCATATTGTCACCCAGTCTATAACCAGCTGGACAAGTTTCATCTTTGCACAGGTAGGAGTAGGGTCCGCTGCCAGCCAAAACTTGATCCCAAATTTGACAGGTTGGTTTGTCCAGCGAAACTGTGTTTTTATCAGAAACAGCTGCTTGTCCATGTAAAGTTTTATGTTTAGCTTAAAGCAGGCAATGGTGTTTTCAATGAAGTCATTCCAAATGTCTGATGCTAAGGCACATATATCTGTAGTTGTTCACAAATCAAAATGCAAACATCTCAAGATTTCTCAAAAAATTCTTGTAATAGGCTAATGTTATAAGACAGCAGAGTATATATGCTCACATAGACAGCCAGATGTCAGTTCTCCAAGGAATTGATAGGATTACAATAGAGATTTGGATAACACATATTTAGACTTCAAGAGCAGTATTCTATTCATATACATACTGCTGTAAACTCAGTGGAGGTAGAGATAACAAACTGGCTTGTATACATATAAAATAGAGTATCGTAGGTTATATTAACAATAAAAGCATGGAACTGCTATTTGGCATCCATTATTTTGTAGTTAATTCACTGGTTAAAGTAAGGCCACACAGCGTATTTTTTATTCCTGTGATATTTTTCTACTTTGCAGTGTTACTGTAATTCTGTGCTGTAAAACACAGGCACACACATGGGCCAAGACCCCCTGCCCCTGCTGCTGTGCAGTCTGCCTGCGTTCTGAGCAATACAATGGCTTTTATTACTTTTTGAAAACAGACAATTATCTAAATGAATATTTAAATTGAGTGACTATCTGAACATGAAAATCCTCTGTTCGTCCCAGCACTACAGATAATATTCATGTGTTATAAAAAATGATAGATGGGTTTCAATGAGTTAAGGGAAAATAATTCCATCTCAGGTTTCTGTGACCGTTTATAAAGTACTCGACCTAACTGTCACATAAACCCTAGATGGAATTATTTTTCTGTAACTCGCTGAAGCCCAGCTTTATTCTCTTACCTAGTAATAGCAGATATTCAAACTGAAAAGTGTCTGGAGACATGTGTTTTTTTTTTTTTTTTTTTTTTTTTTTTTTTTTTTTAACATTATTGAATGTATTTTTGTATTGATACTGTTTGCATGTATTTTGTTCTTTTAAGCATTTACTGGTATGATCAATTTCATTGTTCTTTTGTACAGAGCATTATGCTAGACTAAAATTAAATTTTACAGGTGTAACAATGTCAGCTGTTGGACCACATTCATTTCGTACTGGAGGTTTGGCTCGGACCAGATCTGAAGGGACACTGATTGATTTGATTGATGAAGGACCCTTCAACAACAAAATTTTGAAAGGTATATACTCTTAACTATTGCATGGACTTTCATTTAATTAAATCCCCAATACTGACTAATTGCAGTCTCGTATGACACAGTTCCTGTTAAAACATCTCTAGTGGTATTCCTTGCTTTGGACTCATAACTTCATAAGTAAACAAGGCTTTACCTACATTGGGGTTAGAGGTCAAATTAAAACTCTGAAGTCAAACATTACTGGTGTATTTTCCTTTCCCAAAAAATATACAATTTACTACCTGCAGGTAACAGCTTTGAAAAATAGTCACAATCCCCAGTGAAAAGGATAGTCAGTAATGGCTTGCTCTGCAGTTAAGAATAATCAATCAAAAGATCAAAGGATGACATCACAAAATATTTTAAATATAAATAGGACCTATGATGATTCTTGAGTAGGATTTTCATTGACTTGTATAATGTTCAGTTTTTCATATCTTTCAGAATATTTATGTTTATTTACATTCATTAAATACATTGTTTATATACATTTTTCACTTGAAGTAATCAGTGAAGCAGTATTCTCAAAATATACACTTTTTTTAACAGGAAGTAATGTTGATGGGTCTCTGGCAGAAAATTATTTAGACTGGCTTATTTTAAAGGCCAATGATAAGCCTGCCACCCAAAGCTCAAACCCATTTTGGCATGGACTGTCAGGCTCAAATCCATTCCTGGATGATATTGTCAATACATATGAAAATGAGAAAACAATTGCAAATAAGTCTATATTGAAAGAGGATCCCTTTGCTATATTTGGTGATGACAAGACAGAGTCAATCAGATCTTCGTCTGATGAAATGGATGTCAATCACCTGCTGAATTTTCAAACAGCCAACTCAAAGTCCGGAAGGTGCAAAAGCACTTCTGATCTCTTGGATATCAGTAATGTAAAAGAAACCCCTAAACAAAGCAACATTGCTGCAAGCCAGTTTTTGACTCCAGATTTTAAGTGGCTTCAGAATGACAAAGAAGCATACAAAATGGCATGGCTGAGCCACAGGCAGCTCACTAGATCATGCCTTGATTTGGGCGTGATAAGTCAGAGCCCTGGTTGGGCTCAGACCCAGGCTGCAGAGACACATGTAGTCTGTAAGGTTGACTGTATTGGAGGGTCTGTACAGTTACCTGACTCTGATATCAGCGCCCATATACCTCAAGGCCATGTTGCACCAGGAGAAACTCAGGAAATTTCCTTAAAGGCTGTTCTTGACCCACCACAAGGACTAAACAATGACTATTTAACAACAGTGAGCCCACTTTTGGAAGTCAGAGTCAGCAACCTCAGCACAAAGGAATGTATTTCATTAGAGATGAAAATTGCTGCTGAGATCAGGAATGACCCATTGAGCCAAGTCATGGCTGACATTGTCTGTCTGTGTGGTCAAAAAAAAGAAGGACCCTATGAAAAGATGAAGAACTGTTACATTTATAAAGACACATTACAAGTGAGGTTGGAAACATTAAGACCACGTATGTATATTATTGCAGCAGCAAAAGCAACATGCCTTCAGCCTCCAGCTTTGTCGGTTTGGGATTACATCTCAAAACAAATTACAATTGGAGTTTATGGTCCTAAGCACATCCACCCATCTTTTACAGCAGTATGTGCAGTTTTCAGTCATAATCAAACGCCAGAAAAACTTGCTGTCTTAGACATGAAAAAGGTTCACAGAAATTTGCCACCAGTTGTGCTGCAGCTTTGGGGGAAGAATCAGTTCCATCTTCAAAAACTCCAAGATCTGCAGATTGAAGCTTTTCCGCTTGATTCTAAATTTGAAATCAAAGCCACAGAACAAATTAAACTGATAAAACTTGTGCAGTTAAAAATGGGCAGGGTGCTTCGCCCCCAGTTTCCATTGTCTATGGCTGGCACAGGCGAACATGGCTCCTTTAACCTGGCCATCCAAGTAAAAAATTTAAACCATGAAGTTTTGGTCCAGTTCAGTGTAAAAACCCCTGATGCTGCACCAAAATCTGCTGACAAATACCAGCAGAGATGCCGTCAGAGACGAAAGGAGGTTGGACAATCTGCTACTATACCTGAGACAACAGTATTAAAACGCCCTAAGTTTCAGGACAGGGCAGTTAAGATATCACGCTATGGGGTTGCCTTGAAATCTGTGCTTAGGCAGCCAAAGATTGAATACCTGTTGGAGTATTTCAAAGGAGATACAATTGCACTTCTTGGATTAGAAAAGGTGAAAGCAATAGGACTAACCAAAGTGAAAGAGTGGTATATTGGGTTTCTGCGAGGGAAGGTTGGTCTGGTGCATTGCAAAAACATCAAGGTAATTTCAAAAGATCAAGTCATTGACTTTACTGACGTGAAACTCGGCACCAAAGTTCTCCTTGATCAAATCGTACTTCCATTTAAGAAGCTGACGTATATGTACTCTGCAATTCAGTCTCTGTGTACTGAGCAAATCCCCAGTTGGAAGGCCTTTGCAGAAGCACTTGGGTATCCTTGTTTGTCGCTTGAAGACATTAGCAGAACCCCTGCACAAAGTGAAGCAGACAAAGTGTCTTGCGTTCTAGAAAAGTTGAAAGAAGACTGTCATTCAGATAAAAGCAAGAGGAAATTCCAGCACGAGCTTCTAACTGTAAGTACTGTAGCTCATGTTTAATATATTGTTTTTTTTTTTTTTTTCTGGACTCAAGATTCATAGTACTTTAATAAATACATAATGTCACAATTTTGCCACACATTAAATGTACAATACAGAAACAGTGTTAACCAAACTTTGAGATTTAAGATTTCCATACCTTGTGTTAAATCCTGAGCGCCTGGGAGAGGTGTGGGACAGTGGTACTGGATACAGTCTTGTGTTTTACTTCTCCAGAAAATCATATTAAATCTCTATATTTTGTTTCTCTCCTTATTTGTTTTCTGTCTGCATACATGTTGTTGTTTTTTGTTATGAAATATTTGGCAGTGTATAGATCTGCAAGCAATGTTACATTACAAAACATTACTCTGTTTTGTGTCTTTTATAGGCACTTTTAAAGATAGATTGTCAAGGCCTTGTTGCGCGTCTTACTCAAAACATGGTCATCCTCACAATTGCTGTAGAGCTTGGAATCCGGTGGAGGGAGCTTGCTGAAAAAGCGGCAAGACTAACGAAAGCTCAGATTGATGGTTACGAAGCACCTCACAAGGGAAAGAATGGAGAAGTTAGCTCTGAGGTAAGTCTGTTCCTTTATGTATGTAGTCTGAATCTATTCAATTTGGTGCCGTAAGAACAGCAGTGGCTTGGCAACATTTGCTTGACAGTTGAAACTGTCAGAGAAAGTACAGTACATGTCACCAAGTCTTGCTAGATCTGTACTGTGTGTATTTGACAGGCTGTAAGGCTGTTATTATGATGTAACACAGTCATGTAATAGTGGTTTTATACAGACTTTTCTTTAAAAAATGAACAGATTTCAGATGCCTTACTGTATGTGTTATTCTTTTCTTCATAGGCAATGTGGAAACCTGCTTACGACTTTATATATACATGGAGCTCACCTTATGGAGATGGATACAGGGATGTGTTACAGGATCTGCACTTGGCATTAGACAAAATGAAAAGCCCTGTCACCAGGCAATGGAGACAGCTCACAGGAGCGCTTATTTTAGTGAGCTGCATGGACATACTTAGGGCTGCCGCTTTCCCCACAACCAATGAGGAATAGAAACAGTATAAACAATATAAACACACCCTTCCCTTATTGTTGGGTTGCATGCAGTAGGCTGGGATTATTGTTACAATTGATACCTGCTTTTTTTGGTAAGCTTTTTGAGAGAAACCAACTTTTATTTATTTATTTGTTTCTCTTTCTAGGTCTTAACTGTAAATACAATGATTTGATCACATATCTTCAAATGCTATTTTTGTTTTGATGTAACTTTTTATGATGTTTGCAGATCTTTTTTGTTACTCCATATAGCTGTCTGTCTTGCTTTCAGCTAATTCATTGATGGGTCCACCTGCTCTATGTGAAAGGACACACCCTCTAGTTTCTAGAATAACGAGATCTCAATGAGTATAACATAATTCAGAACCTCTTACATGTTATAAAAATGAAGAGAAATGGATGTTTAAAAATGAAGATATATTATATATATATGATATATTATAAGCATATTATAGTATATATATTATATCTATATATATGTCCATAAATTAATTATAAGTTATACATTATTACATACCCAGATAAATAATTCATAACAGGTATTTGTCATTAATAAGTAATTTTGTAAGTTAATGGGTCTAAGTTTTTATTTTATGTATAGTAATCACAAAAAACAATAACCATGTACATAACCACCAAAAACATAAATTGCAATGAAACACACAGATATATTCTGCATATACACCGCTTCAGATAAGGTTTTGGGTTATTGAGTAATTGACTTTCCAGTTTAAACAGTATGGGGCTGATGTAAGGATACGTGCCAAGTGAATTGCGACTGCAAAGCACCCATATTACTGCCAAAATTGTGTTTAGCTGGCGTAAAGTGCGACTTTAGTGGTCACTAAAAATGCAGAGTATGTAAAGAATCGTTTTCACCTGGTGTTCTGTGCCCGCTATTAAATAAGCACTTTGTCATCATTAATCTTTTTAAATGTGGTAAAATGAAGAAAAGAGCATGGAATTGGGCGGGCATGTGCAATACTAAGCAGTCGCAAACATAATGAGATGTAAGGTTTTTGTTTGGCACTTGGGCAATTGCTGACACTCCAACAACTTTACACCTCCTCTGACAATATGCGAACCATTGTGGAAGTGAATAATTAATAGCTGTATATGGGGATCCTCGAGCGGTGCATTATGGTGAATCATACACTGCAGGTTAGTGTCCTGGCTGTACGAAGTATGTCGGTCTTCGCTGGGGACTCCGAAGGGAGTGTTGCTTTGGCCCAGGTGCTCCCGGAGGTCAGTAGCTCGCTGATATCTGAACTCAAGTTCCTGCCTGGGTGAAAAAGGAAACTGACTTGGTCATGGGATCGGAGGATGCCCACTAAATGTTCTGGTCTCCTGAGCCTTCTTTTTCATAGATTACTTTTGCAATTTCAGTATCTCCCATATGGTATTTATAATGCACATTTGTATTGCCTGCGTGCAGTACCTTACACTTTTCTCTATTAAATGTCATTTACCATGCGTCTGCCCAGTTCTGAATGCTGTCTAGATCATTTGGGATGACCTTTGCTGCTGCATCAGTGTTTGCCACTCCTATTTTTGTGTTGTCTGCATATTTAACACGTTTCCTTACTATACCAGAATCTAAGTCATTAATGTAGATTAGGAATAGCAGAGGAACTAATACTGGTCCCTGTGGTACTCCACTGGTTACCTCGCTCAATTTTGAGGTTTCTCCTCTAATTAGTACTTTCTTTTTTCTACATATTAACCACTCCCTGATCCGTGTACACCATTTCCTTGAATTCTTACTATGTTCAGTTTAAGGATTAATTTTTTTATGGGGGACTTTGTCAAAAGCTTTCTGGAAATCTATATAAACCATGCCATATGCTTTGTACTTATCTACTGTCGATGTTATTATTACTAATGTGATTAAATATAGTCACATGTTTTGGCCATAACTTTATTTAAGTTATTTAAGAATTGTTATGTTTTATGTTATGTGTTGAATAGTGAGTGCTCTAAGAGTTTTAAAAAGTGAACTCTCTTTGCTTTATTGTAAGTTCTTTTTCTTTTGATTTCCATAAAATATGGTAAACATGTTTTATTCTGTTTTATTTTTCCTTCAGATTTTAGTAATGTGATTTAATAAAAAAAATAACTAAGTACTTCTTCCGATCTTATCGTGATTATTTATACTCATTGAGGACACTTTTTTCATAATTAAAGTAATTGCCGGAGTAATTTTACCGGCCTCTTAAATGTCCTGTTTGTACTAGAGTAACGTCTAAAATTTTTACCATGGTTTCTAAAGTAGATATATATATTATATATATATATATATATATATATATATATATATATATATATATATATATATATATATATATATATATATATATATATATATATATATACACACACACACACACACACACACACGCACAGTGGTTTGCAAAAGTTTTCAGCCCCTTAAGTCAGTACTTGGTAGAAGCACCTTTTGCAGTAATTACTGCTATAAGTCTTTTTGGATATTGCTCTACTAGCTTTGCACAGTAAGATGGCGAAATTTTTGTCCATTCTTCACAGGAAAATTGTTCCAGTTCTGATAAGTTTGTTGGGGATTTTCGATGGACTGCAATCTTCAAGTCTCGCCCTAAATTTTCGATTGGATTCAAGTCAGGACTTTGACTTTGGCTTTGTGCTTTGGGTCATTCTCCTGCTGAAATGTAAATTTCCTCTCTAGTTTCAGAGTCTTGGCTGACTCAGGTTTTCCTCAAGGATTCGCCTGTACTTTGGACCATCCATTCTCCCTATCCTGACAAGCTTCCCAGTCCCTGCTGAAGAGAAGCATCTCCATAACCTGACAGTTGGGATGGTGTTGACTAGGCGATGTGCAGTGTTGGGCTTGCGCCAGATGTAACGCTTGGAATTTAGACTGAAAAGTTACATTTATGTCTTGTCTAACCACAAAACCTTTTTCCACATGTCTGCAGTATCCTCTACATGCTTTTTCACAATATCCATACATGATCTAAGATGAGGCTTTTTGAGCAATGGCTTCTTTCTTGCCAATCTTCCATACAGGCCAGCTTTGTGTAGGGAACGGCTTATTGTTGATGTGCGAACACTGACTCCCATCTCAGACACAGAACTTTGCAGATTTCTCAAGGTTATTGTTGGCTGCAGAATGGCATCCCAAACCAGTTTCCTTCTTGTCCGGCTGCTCAGTTTGGGAGGGTGACCTGATCTGGATAGTGTCTGGGTGGTATGATGCATCTTCCACTTCTTAATGATGGACTTCACTGTGCTGAGAGGGATAATCGGTGCCTTTGAAATTTTCTTGTACCCTTCTCCTGTTTTGTGCCTCTCTAGCACTTTATCCCTGACTTGTTTCGAAAGCTCCTTGGTCTTCATGGTTGCTTTGTTAGTTCGCTATGTGAGTTGCAGCTTTAAAGTCTTTATATACCTGAGGGAAATTATTTGCAACTTGAACCACTTTGAGTACACACAGGCTGAAACCATTTCACAAATTTTGTGACCTTTCAAACAAATCATTTGCACCTGAGCTGATTCAGGGCTGCAGTAGCAAAGGAGTTGAATACTTATGCAACTTAGATTAAATCTGTTTTTCTCTGTAAATCTTATTTATATTCGATATGCATTTTTTAACATTATCAATGTGGAGTAGTTTGTGTAGATTCTACATGTAAATGCTAATTTGAAAGCGTTGTGAAGTACACACAGATGCCAACAAAATGTGAAAACTTTGCAGGGCAGTGAATACTTCAAAAAACACTATGTGTGTGTATGTGTGTGTGTGTGTATATATATATATATATATATATATATATATATATATATATATATATATATATGTACACACACACACACATAATCACAATCCAGTGCTGACAATGGAACGTGAAACAAGCAATGTGATTGATCAAGCAAGGTTCCAGCTGGCCGTATACTGGATGGATACGGACAGTTGTAGCCATGACATTTTCTAAATCACTGCGCTGCCTCACAGAATTTGAAAGTAAGGGACAGTAGCTATCTTGCTTTACGGTTACAGGTGTACAGTGGCAGTGAAACTGTGTAAAAATGACAGGCTGCTGGACGTGGCAGGAGAAAAAGACAGACACAAAGGTGCTTCACTGAATAGGGACGGAAGTCCGCATCGGGAGGCTGAGAAGCTCATGGGCTGAAATCAGTTCCAGCCTGAGAGAGACAACATCCCCTGCACAATAAGCAGCATTCTCTCACACAGCTCATGAAATTGAGTGGACATTATGGAAAACCGTCACCTCTCAAACACTTGAATAACTAGTTTTCTTCGGGCATTATAATTATATGTTGATAGTAGAGTTGATAAGTAGAGTACTTCCCTAGGGGGCCATAGTTTCCCAATATATACCTCCTCTCCAGTCCATATATATATATATATATATATATATATAAAATATACAGTAAACCCTCGCTATACGAGCTACCGATATACGAGATTTCAATTATACGAGACACAGAAATTAATACTTGTTTTTCCATTAAACAAGCATATTTTCGCTCTTACGAGAAGGGAGCTCTCAAAGTGGCCAATCGTATTGCGTCTGTGGAAGACGTACGTCACGGCATTCACCATCGCCATCCCAGTATGCGCTGTGAGCCTTCTTTGTCTTTGTACTGTTCTAGTGTTGTCTTGCGTGTGTAGTGGTTGTCAGTTGCTTCTGCTATCTCTTCTTTACTATTAAGTGCTTTTTTATTTGTTTTATATTTAATATTCTCTTTTCATTGTCTTTTTCATAACTGTGCATTATTTGTTGTTAGCATTTTTACAACTTCAGCGCATGAAAGAAAACTGTGTCAGCCCCGGTCTTTATTTGTGAGGGACTCATGCATACTGCAAGAGATTGTTTATTTGTCATTCACTTAAGGCTAATTTCTTTAATAATTGATACAGAATTTCAGTGATTTCATATTTAGATACCGTTCTGAATTTGGGCTCTGGAACCAATCGAAGATTATAACATGGGAACCAATGGGGATTTCATTTCTGTTATACAGATTTCGCCTAACAAGCAGTTTTCAAGGAACGAATTACGCTCGTATAACGAGGGATTACTATATACTATATATATATATATATATATATATATATATAATATATATATAGAGAGAGAGAGAGAGAGAGAGAGAGAGAGAGAGAGAGATGCATTTATTACATTTATTTATTTTCATATAAGAATAATGGAAATACATGTTATGATCATTGGCTGCTGTTTAAATTCTTTAGGGGATTCGACTGTACTAAATCTGCTGACCCGTTTGCCAGTTTATTTCTACCTCAATCTGTTGTAAAGGGCATGCTGAGCAGTGTTGATTATCTGATTAATTAGGCTATCACAAGACTGTGTGGTTGGCTGGGCCCCAACATTCTTTGCAGTGGGGATTTTATAGGTTCCATCGCCAAGACTTAAATTAAATTGATCTTAAATTCCAATAAAGAGTAATTAACTGATGAGAATTAAACCATTTCAAGAGATAGTAATTTGGGATATAGGCTATACCATAACAAAGGAGCCAAGTGTAAGAACCCAAATGCCTATTTTGGGCCCTAGAGGTTGTTTGATTTGCACCCTAATAGACACATACATTAGAGTCTCCATAAATTAGATTCTGCGCTTATTAGATTTATAAATTCAGATTGGGGTACTCTGTAAATTCTGAGTCATGGCAGTGATTCCAGCCAAGATTGATTTAGACATAAATGTTAGACTGGGAATTATACTCAGGGGATGTAACCAATGTAAGAATCTAAACTAAAGACACAACTTTTCTTATTATGTTTCTGTACAGATTCTGCTTTATCGTTGACATGCGCAATTTGAGGATACATCTCAATGCATCAAAATCTGTTTGTAGGTGGAATTTGCATTACCTAATATGTGGTGTCTTTTGTCCTACAAGTAGTTTTTGGAGTGCGTTTGTAAAGATGTTACAGATTACTTCTGAAGTACAAGGAAACAGCAAAATAAAAATAAAATGTTTTTATTTTATATACAGAGATAGAAGTAAGTCTGATTTATTATTATTAATATGTATTTATTTTTTAATGTAAGTTATAACAAACTATGTGTGTCAAAATAAATATGTTTCAGAGAGAAGTGCTGCTGACACTCAAGTGGTATTATCAGAGAAAGTCTGAAGGTGTGTCTGTCTTGATATATTTTGTAGTTTTGAAATTGTAGGGAAGCACTGATGTAGCTCTTTGCCCTTTTGCTGGTCGCCACTGTTTTTGTTTTTATATCGAGTTTCATTGGCCTTATTATTTATTATTTGTCCTGAAGTTAAGTGATAGCAATTTCTTAACACAATATTTGCAACAGGTTTACAGGAGATAAGGAAGATGTTGCTTTTCAATTTGGACCCATGGAACGATGTAAAATGAACCAAACGGGCACTCAATGTATAGTCTGTTAAAGGTCTGATTGCATCATATCAGTTGTTGTTGTAAGCATAGCCAGTGTCTGTAAAGAAGTGCTCCAATGCATGTGATTCAGTGTATGTAAGTTGAGACCACTAAACACATAATACTTGTGTGACCTGAGTTGGCAAATGAATTAACCCAGTGCAATACCTAGCCCTGTTTAATGTTGTGGTGAGGAGCTATCTACAAGTCAGTTTGAAATACATTATTGTATTAATTAAATACTAAATATGATAATGAACACTGTATAGAAATAAATCATTCATTTCACTTTGGATTGAATCCTCTATTTCCTTTGTTCTATTTTTGTTCTTCTTTCAATGTCGAAGTCCTGACAAACTTGATTGCTTCCCACTGGATCAGAACATCGATATCCTCAAAGGTAATCACGGTATTACAGATTTAAAACTTGCTGACTTTTCTGAACTCCTAACAGTGTTACTATAACATTGAGCTTTTTTTTCCCTGCTTTTACCATAAATAAGCTTTCACAGTTTAGTCTGTAGCTTCACCACATTCCACAGTGAAAAAAAGACATAACTTGTTATTTTTTTTTCTTTTTATTCAGTTAAAAAAGTAAATAAAAAATAACAGCTACTATCGTGACAATCAGTGTATAATGAAAGAGTGGGCTCTCAACTATTCATATCCTGGAAATTTACAATAGTTTCATGCCTAATCAGTTTGGAGTTAGACATTGGATTCGATCAACTGAAGGAATTAATTGTGTCTAATTGTGCTTTTAAAGTCCCTAGGACAACCTGGGTTTATATTATGATATAATTAGGTGGGACCCCGGGAAAGAGATGTTGTATTATTACTATTAAACCTAGACACCGACCTTAACCTTCGGTGGCTATATATATATAGATATATATATATATATATATATATATATATATATATCTATATATATATATATATATATATTACATTCTTCTCCATTATTGCTTTGCTCCAGTGTATGCAATCCATGCAAAACAAGAACAACAACTCAGGTAAGACAACCATTAAATGTATTTATCTAAATGCTAGAAGTATCAGAAACAAAATTCTAGAACTTGAAGCTACTGCACTAACAGGTAACTATGATGTGATAGGTGTTACAGAAACGTGGTTGTCTGAGAGTGATGGGGACGAATATAATATTTGTGGGTATACACTGTATAGGAAAAACAGGCAGGACAGAAGAGGAGGAGGGGTAGCGCTATACATAAGAAACAGTCTTGAAGCCCAGGTGTTAAACCTGGACAAAGAAAATAAAACCGAATCAATATGGGTCAGAATAATGGACAAAAATTCAAAAGGCATAATAATAGGAGCATGCTATAGACCGCCAGATTCAGACGGTGAGCACAATAATCTGTTATACAATGACATTAGAAATGCGTGTAGCAAAGGAGAAGCCATACTAAGGGATCTGCGGTCCCTGGGTCTAAGTCTGCGCGGGGAAAGGGGTACGTCGGGGGGGTGGTGGGTTATTCGACCAGAGTGGGTATATGTTGATTTCAACTTCCCCATATAAAATGGGAAAACCCGGTGGGTAGCACGAAGGATGAAATTGAAATGGTGGAAATGACAAATGACTGCTTCCTAACACAATTTGTCAAGGCACCGACTAGAGGGGAGGCATGCCTTGATTTAGTCTTTTCAAATAACGAAGATAGAATAACTAAAACAGAGGTCAGAGAACCACTGGCAAACTCAGACCACAACATGGTCTCATTTGAAGTGTTTTTTAAATCCCCAAAAGTAATGACTAAAGCTAAGGTTTACAATTTTAGAAAAGCAAACTATGAAGGTATGAAACAGAGACTAACAGAAGTAGATTGGAGTAAAATAGAGAAAACACCCACAGAAGAAGGATGGTTGTTCTTCAAAAATGTAGTACTAGAGGCGCAAAACAATTACATCCCTAAAGTAGACAAATCTAAATGTAAAACTAAATTGCCAAAATGGTTTAATAGATCAATTAAAAAAAAATATTCAGCAAAAAAAGGCACTTTACAGAGCATTAAAAAAAGGACCAAAAAGAAAGTATGCAGAAAGAGTACACAGAACTGCAAAAGCAAGTCAAAAAGGAAGTTAGAAAGGCCAAGAGAGAAATAGAAATGAACATTGCTAAGGGAGCTAAAACCAATTCCAAAATGTTTTTCCAATATTACAACAGCAAGAGAACATTCAAAGAGGAGATTAAATGTTTAAGAGATACAAATGGCAAAATCGTAGATGAAGAAAAAAAAATAGCAAATATATTAAATGATTACTTTTCACAAGTTTTTACAAAGGAAGATACTGACAACATGCCCCACATGTCATCCAGTTCCTATCCAGTTTTAAATAACTTTAGCATAACTGAGGCAGAAGTGTTAAAGGGACTAGGAGCTCTTAAAATAAACAAATCCCCTGGGCCAGATGAGATCCTCCCAGTAGTACTCAAAGAAATGAAAGAAGTAATTTACAAACCGCTAACCAAGATCATGCAGCAGTCTCTTGACACAGGGGTGGTACCGACAGACTGGAAAATTGCAAACGTAATACCAATCCACAAAAAGGGAAACAAAACTGAACCAGGTAACTACAGACCAGTAAGCCTGACTTCTATTATATGCAAACTTATGGAAACTATAATAAGATCCAAAATGGAAAATTACCTATATGGTACTGGGAGACAGTCAACATGGTTTTAGGAAAGGGAGATCGTGTCTAACTAACTTGCTTGATTTTTTTGAGGATGCAACATCGATAATGGATAATTGCAAAGCATATGACATGGTTTATTTAGATTTCCAGAAAGCTTTTGACAAAGTCCCGCACAAAAGATTAATTCTCAAACTGAACGCAGTTGGGATTCAAGGAAACACATGTACATGGATTAGGGAGTGGTTAACATGTAGAAAACAGAAAGTACTGATTAGAGGAAAAACCTCAGAATGGAGTGTGGTAACCAGCGGTGTACCACAGGGATCAGTATTAGGTCCTCTGCTATTCCTAATCTACATTAATGATTTAGATTCTGGTATAGTAAGCAAACTTGTTAAATTTGCAGACGACACAAAAGTAGGAGGAGTGGCAAACACTGTTGCAGCAGCAAAGGTCATTCAAAATGATCTAGACAAGATTCAGAACTGGGCAGACACATGGCAAATGACATTTAATAGAGAAAAGTGTAAGGTACTGCACACAGGAAATAAAAATGTACATTATAAATATCATATGGGAGATACTGAAATTGGAGAAGGAATCTATGAAAAAGACCTAGGAGTTTTTGTTGACTCAGAAATGTCTTCATCTAGACAATGTGGGGAAGCTATAAAAAAGGCTAACAAGATGCTCGGATACATTGTGAAAAGTGTTGAATTTAAATCAAGGGAAGTAATGTTAAAACTGTACAATGCACTAGTAAGACCTCATCTTGAATATTGTGAGCAGTTCTGGTCACCTCGCTATAAAAAAGATATTGCTGCTCTAGAAAGAGTGCAAAGAAGAGCGACCAGAATTATTCCAGGCTTAAAAGGCATGTCATATGCAGACAGGCTAAAATAATTGAATCTGTTCAGTCTTGAACAAAGAAGACTACGTGGCGACCTAATTCATGCATTCAAAATTCTAAAAGGTATTGACAGTGTCGACCCAAGGGACTTTTTTAGCCTGAAAAAAGAAACAAGGACCAGGGGTCACAAATGGAGATTAGACAAAGGGGCATTCAGAACAGAAAATAGGAGACACTTTTTTACACAGAGAATTGTGAGGGTCTGGAATCAACTCCCCAGTAATGTTGTTGAAGCTGACACCCTGGGATCCTTCAAGAAGCTGCTTGATGAGATTTTGGGATCAATAAGCTACTAACAACCAAACGAGCAAGATGGGCCGAATGGCCTCCTCTCGTTTGTAAACTTTCTTATGTTCTTATGATTCCAAACTTCCAAACTTTCAAACTTTCAAAAATACCACAACAAACCACCAACCTGCTTCCTCAACTCCCTCCTCCAAATGAGAAGCAGAGGCCTCCTTTTATGTCAGGTGGCTGGGCGCTGATTGATCGTTAATTAACCTAATCAACTAATCAACCCCAGCCACCTGAACATAATAAACCCAGGCAGGTAGGGAAAATTAACCCCATCCCTGCCAATTTAAAAAGGGCAGAGCTTTGCTCTGCCACAGCCTGCTTTTCACTTATAACTATTTTACTTTGCTTTCACTGAAAACACCTACTTTTACATAATGTCTGCACATCTGAGCCACGTTTATGAGGTATACACAGCTCGCTAGAAATAAACACTTTATGGATGGAATCTGCTTCATACTTTGTTTCTTCAGCTTTTCTTTTTTTACGGTGCAGTTAGCACCCTCTGGTGTCAAAGGAATGCATTTCCTAGTACACTTTAGGTATGCTACTTGTTTTTTATTGTAAGCACTACAATACTATACCATTCTTTATCAAATCACTGCATGGAGGTTATAGTGTTTTAATTACATGTCAATAAAGAATTTAAATAAATCACCCAGTAGCATTCAATGCTAAATAATCAATTGCAGAATTGCATCTTTTAAACTGGTCAATTGTAACTAAGATTAGACTGAAGGATCTTGCTGATTGCTTGATTAATTATTTATGTCATTTAGACACAGTGGAATGAAAGAACGTTACTGAAAACAATCCTAATAACTTATGTTTTACATGGGGGGAGGAGTTAATGAAAGCGTTCCAAAGAAAAGTTGTGCTGTTTACAGCAAAAAAAAAAAAAAAAAAAAAAAAAAACTTCTTGTGGGTATTTTGTAAATGGTATGCTTTTTGAATGCTGTGCTTATTTATGGTGGGGGACACTACAGTGACCTCAGTCAGATACATGATACACACAATCTAACTGATTCAAGCTACCTAGTTGATGCATATATTCTAAAATCATCTAAATATTCTCTAAGCAACCACTTAAATATAGCACTAAATTATCTTCTGAATATAAATTATCCAGAAGTAAACACTATTGTAAATCAGCCACGTATAAACACATCTTTCAGAAATAAAGTCCTTCAAGAAAGGGGAAGATGTGTTCCATCAATGATGTTTCCACCTTGAAAGATTTCGGGTCACTATGTCCCTCCCTATAAAAAAACAATACACACAAAAGGCCTGCTGTTGTAGATGCTGACCAAAATATTGTTTATTATTATTATTATTAATTATATATATAAATTATTAATATATTATTAATAATATTAATATAGTCACGATGCTACAGTAATTCTTTAAGTAAAAAGTAGCAATAGTATATATAATATTATATATATATATATATATATATATATATATATATATATATATATATATATATATATAATTGGAGTCAGCTTTAGTGCATGTTGTGTCCTTATTATATTATTTTATTTGAAATGACACAACATTACACAGTTTCAAGTTTAACATGGTTGTAACTTTATTCACAGGCAACAGCCCTATTTATTTAACACTCTCCGTTGCCCAAAATACAATGCAAAGAGAAGCTACATAATTGTAGTTTCTATAAATATAGTATTACCATAACATCCTCACCAGTAACAATCTGTTTTTTATCTGGCATATGAACTGGTTTTAAATAGCTGCTGCCTCCTGGTTGGGAATCCCCTGAAAGGGAAAGGCCTTTGTCACTTGTATTATCGTCTGTGAATCGGAATAAGGGACTTAAAAGCAACAGCAAAACAACAGTGTGCCTTTGAGAAGCAAAATGTTATTTATTTCTTTAAATCCTTGAGGAAAACCTGCTTCAGTGTGCAAAAGACCTAAAACTGGAGAGATTCACCTTTCAGCAGGACAATAACCCCAAGCACGCAGCCAAAGCAACACTGGAGTGGCTTAAAAACAAGAAAGTGAATGTCCTAGTGGCCCAATCAAAGCCCGGACTTGAACCTATTGAGAATCTGTGGCAAAACTTGAAAAGTGCTGTGCACCAACGATTCCCATCCAACTTGACAGAGCTTGAACAATTTTGCCAAGAAAAATGGATGAATATTGCATGATCCAGATGTGCAAACCTGGTAGAAACTTACCCCAAAAGACTCACAGTTATAATTGCTGCCAAAGGTGATTCTACCAAGTATCGACTCAGGGGGATGAATACTTATCTAACCAAGACATTTCAGTTTTATTTTTATTTTTCATTAACTGTTGTTTCACAATAAAAATTGTCTTGTATTGAGTAGGTTGTGAATCACAGGAAAAAAAAATCCCATTTAAATGCGTCAAGATTTCTGGTTGTAACACAACAAACTATGAAAACATCCAAGGGGAGTGAATACTTCCTATAGGCACTGTAACGCACTCTCCTAGAAGAAGGATTTCTCTTCCCACTCAATTACTTAACTGCGGAATGGCCACACCTGTGATTGCTGGCAGAGACAGATTTAACCTCGTCTCTGCCAACCTTACCCCCCCCCCCCCCCCCCACACACACACACTATTTAGAGCTTCTGCCTTGTCACGGTGATATACAGACAGGAGGTTGGAAAGACAAATAGCCTGCATATACCTCTTGATTATGATACTCAATAATTGTGCTAAACAGGCGCCTTAGACATTTTTAACAATTGTAAAAGCGTTTCTCTTGATAGACAGTATGTACTTTCCTAAGTACAATGGTCCTAGAATTTTACTTTCATTTGCCTAATGAATTTATGTATAAATAGATATCTGTAGGAAAGGCTTATCTTGTGTCACTACAGTGTAAGCAACACATGTGCTGTACAAAATGAAAGTTAAATTGAATGCACATGTGAAATTTGGCTTGGAGTAAGAATATGGTTCAGGGAAGGCCGTTTGTGACTTCAGATATTTATACAAATATATTTATACACCCAAAGTTACTTTTTGCAGGATGTAGAAATCCCCAATAACTGATATAGTGAATCTAGTTTATCATTGCTGTTAATTCTTGTGCAGTCTTTGGAAAGGCATGAAAAACATGATACGAATATAGTAAGTCACATTACCCTTTTATTTCTGTACCAAATTGACACAGTGTTATTATACATATTCAATTGGAATTTTACACAATATTATTGCCCAACACAAAATTAACTACCAGTAATACCAGTAATTTGGGTCTGCCAGACCTCTTCCTGTCAGAGTTTCCTCCAGTTTCCAAGTGCCTTTTGATGGTGTAGGAAACTGTACTCACTGACACCTTGGCTTTCTTTGCAATTTCTCTAAAGGAAACTCCTACATTTTTAAGGGTTATAATGGTCTGTCTAACTTCCTTTGTTAATCGACTTTTTCTCGCCATTATAATAGCAATATACTACTTCCTGCAGTACAATACTGTCCAAATAATGCTTAAGAGGGTGTAGTAACACAGTCTGTTCCAACACTGCTTTTATACAGACAGAGGGTTTGTAAGTAATCAACAAAAGTTGGGACACCTGTAGGAATTGTTAGCATCAACTTTCAAGGCTTAATTTACTTCCATTGCTGCAGAACAGCTGTAAGTTGTTAACCCATTACTTGTTCCCTGAAAAAGGCCTTTTGTATAACTCTGAAATGTACATTATTTTTCAGTTTTTGGTAACCTAAACTTTTTTTTTTTAACCTCTGGCAGTTTACCGCTTACCTTTGTACCATTTCAGGTTATTCACTGGACTTGAACTGCATAAATTTCAATAAGAACTGGAAAAATGTGGGTGTTCAAAAACTTTTGACCGGTAGTGTATATATATATACAGTGCTTTGCAAAAGTATTCAGACCCCTGACCAATTCTCTCATATTACCGAATTACAAATGGTACATTGAAATTTCGTTCTGTTTGATATTTTATTTTTAAACACTGAAACTCAGAATCAATTATCGTAAGGTGACATTGGTTTTATGTTGGGAAATATTTTTAAGAAAAATAAAAAACTGAAATATCTTGCTTGCATAAGTATTTAACCCCCGTGCTGTGGAAGCTCCCAGTTTGCACCGATGAAAGAAATTGCCCTAACGAAGACACAATTACCTTATCATTGGCCTCCACCTGTGAACCATTAAAGTTGCTGTCACATTTTCTGGATAAAAACCCCACTGTTGAAGGATCATTGGTAAGGCTGTGAATCTGAAGGAAAATGAAGACCAAAGAGCATTCTACAGAAGTTAGAGATAAAGTAATCCAAATGCATAGATAAGGGAAAGGGTACAAAATAATATCCAAGTGTGCACAGTTGGATCAATAATCAGGAAGTGGAAGCTGCATCACACCACCCAGGCACTGCCAGGAAAAGGTCGTCCCTCAAAACTCAGTGCTCACACAAGGAGACTTGTGAGAGAAGCCACAGAGAGGCCAACAATCACTTTGAAGAAGCTACAGAGTTCAGTGGCTGGGAGTGGAGTAATGGTGCACCAGTCAACCATTTCAAGAGCTCTACATAACACTGGCCTGTATGGGAGGGTAGCAAGAAAGAAGCCGCTACTCAAAAAGTACCATCTGAAAGTACGTCTGGAGTTTGCCAGAAAGCATGAGAGTGACCCAGCTGTGATGTGGGAAAAGGTTTTGTGGTCAGATGAGACCAAGATAGAGCTTTTTGGCCAAAACTCAAAGCGCTATGTGTGGCGCAAACCTAACACTGCCCATGCCTCAAGACACACCATCCAAACAGTGAGGTATGGTGGTGGCAGCATCATGCTGAGGGGATGCTTCTCATCAGCAGGGATTGGGCATCTTGTTACAATTGAAGGAAGAATGGATGGAGCAAAATACAGGAAAATACTGCAAGAGAATCTGCTTCAGTCCACTAAAAAATAGAAGCTTGGGAGGACAAAAGACTTAAAGCTGTTATTGCAGCGAAAGGTGGCTCTACCAAATATTAATGTGTGGGGGTAGAATACTTATGCAAAATAGTTCAGTTTTTTATTTTTCTTAAAAATATTTCACAACATAAAACCAATGTCACCTTACAATAATTGATTCTGAGTTTCAGTGTTTAAAAATAAAATAGAACGAAATTTCAGTGTACCATTTGTAATTCAGTAATATGAGAAAATTGGTCAGGGGTCTGAATACTTTTGCAAGGCACGATTATTATATATATATCCTCTAAAGCCCCAACCAAATATTTTGTTAGCCACCATGCTGTGCAATGGCTGTTTCTTTTCTGCTTGCCTCAGATGGTAAAATTAAATATTGTTATAAATTTGAAACACGTAGAAAATGTAACCCTCTCAATACCAAAATAAACAGGAAAAGAAGATGAAAACAGCCACACATAGCTAAGTCCAAGTATGTGCTGTCCTGAGAAAACTCCTTCAAGAAATAATAAAGCATATAAAGAATGACGAGACACCTGTATCTACAAAAAACAAGCACACACATTGCTTATAACAAGTTATAATACAATATTCTGATTGTCAAATACTTGATGTACTTGTCTAATAAGTGACAAAATACAATTTTATTAGAATACTGTAGAGAGACATAAGGTCAGTATTCATGACTCCACCATCAGAAAGACACTGGGCAAACATGGGATTCATGGCAGAGTAGCAAGGCACAAACCACTGCACACTAAGAAGAACATGAATGCTCATCTCAAGTTTGCCAAAAAGCACCTGGATGATCCTCATGATTTCTGGAACAATGTTCTATGGAAAAATAAGTCAAAAGTGGAACTTTTTGGCCAACATGGGCCCCGTCATTTCTGCCGAAAACCAAACACTGCATTCCATAGTAAGAACCTCATACCAATGGTCAAGCATGGTGGTGGTAGTGTCATGATTTGCGGATGCTTTGCTGCATCAGGACCTGGACAACTTGCCATCATTGAAGGAACCATGAATTCTGCTTTTTATCACATAATTCTATAGGAGAATGTCAGGCCATCCATCCGTGAGCCGAAGCTGAAGCGCAGCTGGGTCATGCAGCAAGACAATGATCCGAAACACACAAACAAGTCTACATCAGAATGGTTGAAGAACAAGGAATTTGAGTTTTGGAATGGCCTAGTGAAAGTCCAGACCTAAATCCCATTGAGATGTTGTGGCAGGACCTGAAATTAGCAGTTTATGCTCAAACACCCACAAATGTCACTGAGTTGAAGCAGTTCTGCATGAAAGAGTGGGCCAAAATTCCTCCACGGCACTGTGAGAGACTGATCAATAACTACAGGAAGAGTTTGGTTGCAGTTATTGCTGCTAAAGATGGCATAACCAGTTATTGAGTCTAAGAGGGCGATTACTTTTTCACATGTGTCATTGCGTACTGCATAACTTTCTTTAATAAATAAAGGAAATAAGTATCAAAATGTTGTGTTATTTGTTCACTCAATGTCCCTTTTATCTAATATTAGATTTTGGTTGAAGGTCTGATAACATTCAGTGTCAAATATGCAAAAATGCAGAAAATCAGACAGGGGCAAATACTTTTTCACTGTACTGTACATAGCTGTAATTGGTTGCAATTTTTCAGCTAGCCTTTGTACGTGTGGTTTTCGTTGGTCGCATTTGGTCAGCTGTGTAGATGGTTCATCGGGTGGAAGGGAAGCTGTGTCTGCTGCAGTCAGTGCTTCTGTACAGTACATGTATACGACTTTATCATGAATTTGTAGACTGTAATAATATAAAACAAACAATATTAATCGCGTCTATGGCAGGGGACAGCGGCGGGGAGCTATGTGTTGGGAATTGTAATAAATTTAACTTGTTTTCCATCTTGATACCACTTGTGTTAATATCATGTGTAAAACTCTAGTTATTGACATTCGTCTTGCCACCACCACACCTACGTTTCACCAAATTGTGACGTACTCACATTAAACAGTGTTCTGTATGGTAATGAGAAACCTATATGTAAATTAGATCAATCAATTTCAGTTTCACGTCCCCACTGGTCAGGAATGAAGGCAAGCAAGGAGCAAATCTAAACAAGCACAGTTGATATGGAACAAGAACTTTTGAAACAACAGGATAATAATAATGAAGAGACACCAGTAAAGACAGAACAAAAAAAACACACACACACTCAAAAACAGAAAAAGTCCCTCTTCACCTGGTCAGGGAGCGAACGTGGACACAAATTTAAAAAAAAGGTGGCATGACATTCATATTCAAATAAAGAAAATACTTGCATACATGGGAGGCAACAAAAACTGTTGCTGTTCAGCAAGGTGGCCATTGGAAGTGTGGAGGGAGCCTATGACACCCTACAGATGTGTACATAAGCAGCTGCATCTTTATGTAATTTTGTTAAGATATGTTGTTCAGATTTAATACATTTATTGCCACATGTGCAATTTTGTACTTTATGTAAATTTATAGAAAAACTTGATTCCATATATAGGAAATTTATTCTATTTATTCTATTTTCCAACTGTAGCGCTGAGTCTATTTGAAGAGACGGTAACATACCCTGCTAATGTGGAGCCTGTGCAAGATGTTGCTAGCCCCCACAGTTAGTTCCCAAGGAACAATGCGATCGCTCTTCAAGAAATGGCAGTGTGAGGCGTCATGTAATCAAATTAGATATATGAAATAAAAAATGAAAACGGATAAAAGTGTTTTTGTGCATTGACGTGGCAGGCTGGTTTGGGGTGTTTGTTATTAGACAAAATGTTTGTATAGGCTACATTCCTGTTTATTTGAAAATCCATGAATTGTATGTTTATTTTCCTTTTTTTTTTGTACATTTATTTTATTTTTTTTTTATGCCGACAAGTAATAAAAAAGGTTCAAAGTCAATTGTATCGCTTGTCCCGAGTTGTTATCCAGACATGTTGATAGGGGGTTATTGATAAACGTACATATTTCAACTTTAACATAACCATGGGAGGGGGAGGGGAGGGTTAGGAGAAAAAATTCTCAATGATGGACAGATTCTTTGCCTGGCCCTCTGAGTTTGTACTGGATACAAGTGGATGTACATCAGCGGGCTCATCATATCATCATCTTCATCATCCAGTAAAGTGTTTATTTCAGTCTCGTCAATATGATGGGATGAAGCAATGTTGTGCAATATACAACAAGTCCAAAATATATTTGCTACATTTAACGGAGTGTATTGCAATAACCCACCTGACCGATCAAGGTATCTAAAACGTGACTTTAATATGCCAAAAGTTCATTCAATGCATGTATGAGAAGCTGTATGTGCATCATTATATTTCTGTTCGGCTTCTGATCAGGGATTTAAAATGAGCATCATTAACCAAGGCTGTAAACTATAGGCACTGTCACCTATGAGCCATGCACTGACATTCGGGTTGCCTTAAACCATGTACTAAGTAATGAATTGTCCATAATGAAGGCGTCATGGGACGATCCAGGAAATTTAGTAAATACATGCATAATGTGGTAGGTAGAATTTCACAACACCTGCATGTTCATTGAATGGAATCTTTTTTGATTGTAAAATTCTAATGTATTCATCACAGGTGCACGCAGTGCAACATGTGTACAATCACCTGCTCCCAGGACTCCAGGAAAACCAGCAATGTCAATAAATGATTATTTTACATTTGCCTGCTGCTGTGGTGTGTCTGGGAATTAGATGTATTTGCGTGACCTCTTTACTAAAGCAGCTGTAAAATAAGACACACAATTAGACACATACATCTGACTGATTCCAGGCGCATCACCTGTTGAACTCTGGAAGGAACCGATAGCAAAAATTGATAAAGCTGTACATATTTTGAGTGACACTGGCAATGCATGACCCCTCAGAGTGCTTGACTGCAAATCATCCTTCAGTTCGTCACATTAATGTGGTCGCTTTATCAAGCTGATATCTTCTTATCACTTGCGGTTCTGTAAGGTCCAGCCAACCGACCCTTTGACAATACACTCGTGGAGTGTATTTTCGGCTGCGCCTGGGTTTCCGTATTAGGGTAAAAGTTCTACTATTTTTCTTTTCATCCTCTAATACTGCAGCAATCCCAAGAAGCACATTCGGTTCCATCACAATCTAACACTCACTCCTCCACCAGACCCTGTTTTATTTGAGCGTATTGCTTTTATATTGCCTCTTTCAATCTGTTCGATTCCTTTTGGACTTGAAACAGGCGGATATATTTTTTTCGGGAACGACTCGCTAACAGCTTTGATTTTGGGACGGTGGGTATGCTAACTAGGTGCTCGCTTCATTTGCATAAAATTTCCCAAACTGTCGGAATTTGGGGTTCAGGACTCTTTTTATGCTTTCCGACAACTTTTGATTTTAGGATGGAGCACTAAAAACAGTCAGAAAGCTCTCTGACTGTCGGAAATGCTTTGCTTTTCAGGGCCATTATCTCTACCGGAAGTGGTTCATCACCAGGTTTGGTGCTTGTGTAGAAACTTAACCAGTTACTGAAACAGAATGACTGCTGAGAAACCACCAAACCCCATCTCTGAACAGCATACACTAGTGCTGGTTACTGCTGTACTTTACATCAGTGAAAGGATCTTACAAAAGTAATGTATTTGAGACACATCAATAACACAAAAAGCATGTCTGGAGATTAATGTGATACCACACTTCCCTTGGACTTCTACCAGAATACCATGCATGATACCGTTTTTAGGACATCTTTATAATTATGGAATTAATATATAATTAGGTAATATTGTAATGACCCGTGCCAAGCTTAAGATAAAGCAGCAGAGGGAGATGTTGCCAGGTGCAATGAATAACCATTGTATTGGTTGGGTTAACACGTCCCTGTTTGGCCAAGACAACGCCACAAAAACAACAAACGTCCCTATCGTTCCTACTCCCACTTTCCCTTATTCAGTCGCTCGCTCCCTCTCGCCTTCTTGGACTCTCGTTCTATGTCCCTCCCATGCTTCGTTTGCACACACTCTCTGGCAGGCCCTCTTTCACTAATCGTCACGTCTCAGCACATTTGTCCGCTCACCACTCGAGCCTGCCGTTCTCTCTCTCCTGCCCCCTACTTAGCTACTCCTTACCTGTGGGAATTCACACCTGCTAAAGCAAGACAACAGTATGTTAAACCAGATACAGTTAACTGTATCCCTTACGACAAAAAAAAGGCGTTTTAATCGGGCAGTGATATCACTTCATTCTTCATACCGCCTACACAGCACTAATATGCACTCGCATTCATTAAACTGTCAGTGGGCTGCAAGCGTTGCCACAGTATTAAATGAGTCATTGCTGCAACGACAGACACTCGACTCGTAGATTGGTTCGAAATTCAAACAAAGGTATCAAACAATATAAAGCGTGGTTATCCCGAAAGGAATTTTTTGTTCAATGTTCAAGGGCGACATTGGTGTCTGAATGAGCAAAGAACACAAATAACCAGCCGAGTCGAAACGAAACAAAATATTTTCCTGAAAAAAAAAAAAAAACAGCGAGCTGTTATACAAACAAATAACCCTTGCTCTGGCAGCTTGTGTGAGAAATGCGAAAAGGATTACCAAGGTTACTCGGTAAATACGATAACGTGTAAAAAAAAAATGACTGTGAACTGTTCCACTTTCTTTTCTTTGTTAAGCTGTGGAGCTCTCCCCTCTCAGGGGATTTCACATCAGTGTTTGAAAGTCTAGCACTGGAGTAAATTGTAGAAGTCTCTTCTCAGCTGCTATGATTGCCTGCTGTCTACATAAATACTACCAGAGTCTAATGAAGATGGTCTACACCGTATGTATGCTCACTGCTACGCTTGAAACTTGTGAGTCTGGTAAGTGTGAACATTAAATTACTTTACTCCTTTAACATAAGTATATCAATTAACCTTACATCTTTCACACCTGTCTGTTTATTTATTCTCATATACTGCCTATTTCACAACAGTAAATTTGATTAAGCAATTATACAATAATTTCCTTGGATAATGTTCATACATCATACGTTGAAGACGCAAATTATATTAAACTGGAATTATATAAAACACTGCACGTACCTGTATGTAACTTGTGAATGGTATCTTCAGGTTAATTGAGGGACACACATCTCTTGAAAACTCTGTAGGCTGAGGTAATATATTCGGAGTACAGTTACACTGCACAGATGAACCGCAAACAAGGCGAAACATGTATGTAGTTGTTGACTTTTAAAACGCTGTGAATATAGAAGCCTTTTGGCGACTTTCACGCGATTTGATTGGCTCTTTTAATGTTGAAATCTGGAAATGGGAATATATATAGATATATATATATATATATAATATATATGGATATATATATTATATAGATATATATGCCATATATCTATTATATATCAGTTGGATATTAGTCACCCCTTATTCGTGGTCCACTGTCGGTGACTATATAATAACGAGTGCTACTTACACGTCGGCCTGCTGCCTTTAGTCTCTCTCCTGAAGTGCATTATCCAAAACTAGTGAAAATGCAGCTTGTTCATGATGTTCACGCGAATCATTAGGCGTTCAATATATTCTGTAGGGCTTTGTTGGGAAACTGATTTGAAACTAATTTATGGAGTAGCCAATATATAAAATATAGTTTTCTTGTAAATCAAACGAAAAATGCATCACTGGTTCAAAATGCAGTCAAAAGAAGTGTATTAACTAAACGTGTGTGTGTATATATATATATATATATATATATATATATATATATATATATATATATATATTATATATCAATATATATATAACTCCAAAATTAGGTAGAAATAATAATTAATGAAGTAGAAATAAACAGTGATATATTATTCTGTAATCCACAAAATAACGTAACAAATCAAAGACAAAGGAAGATGTGGGAGGACATTGCAATGGAAGTAAAAGCTTCAAACACTGGTCCAGCATGAGGCAAAGAGGTTCACAAGAAATGACAGGATTTCACTTAGGTGAACATCTGTGCAACGGTGGAGTTGCTGACTATTCAAAGCAACACCACTGAATAGCAGCACTTGCTGTGTTCTGTCATGTGTGTACCTTGCAACTGAGGCCACACATGCTGTGTGTGTCTAGTAGAATCTAAAACTCAACTTATGAATCTAAATATAGCTGCCCTGAACCTCAGAAACACTCTGCTCCTGCCTTCCCCCACTGTACGAAGCCTTGGTGTAATTCTTGACAGAAACCTCTTCTTTGATGCCCACATCTCCTCCGTGGTCAAATCTTCCTTCTACCATCTTCGAAACATCTCCAAAGTCCGTCCCTACCTTTCCCTCCTGGATGCGGAAATGCTTTTTCTATTCGACTCAACTTCTGCAACTGTATGTGGTGGTCTGCCGGCACGTGCCATAAACTGACTGCTATTAGTTCAGACTGTCACTGCCAGGATAGTTACCAGATATAAAAAACATTCTCACATCACCCCCCGTCTTGCCCAGCTGCACTGGCTACCAGTGAAGTTCAGGATTATTTTCAAAACTCTCCTGGTCACCTACAATGCCCTTCATCACACAGGTCCCGAGTACCTCCTCAACCTGTTGATGCCCTGCCCACAAGCTGAGGCCCTCCGACTCTGGCCTGCTTGTTATCCCCAAGCAAAAGTGCACCACACTTGGAGAACGCTCGTTTTGCTTCATGGTTCCGACTCTTTGGAACTATCCCCCAGCTTTGGTGTGTGATGGTCCCACCGTCGCTCGCTTTCAATCAGGTCTCAGGATCCACCTGTTCTCTCTTGCTTTCCATGCTCTTTAAGCCTGATATCTCCTATTAGCTGCCGTACTGATGCTACTATTTCATGCACTCTGTTACTATCATGTATTATGCACTTTCCACTGTGTTTAAATTTATTGTGCATTGTTTTTTTTTTTTTTTTTTTTTTTTTTTTTTTTTACTGTATAGCATGTATTATGCATTTCTCTGTATTTAAAGTATTGTGGATTTTCTTGTTGTTACTGCATCTTGTAAAGTGCTTTGTGATGGTGGTCCACTATGAAAGATGCTATATAAAATAAAGATTGCTTAATAAGAAACTCCACGAACATGCCAAGATTATGCCAGATCACTTGTGAACTCAAGTAGTCATTCAAGAGCAACTGGACTTATGGTGGTGTTTAGGAAACACTGCAGTTTGCAAACATTGCCGTTACAACTGTCTTACAATGCTGGTTAGGTTAAAGTTGCTTTTGAGAAATGGGTCCTTGTCTGAAATGTGTGTGGCACTGTGTCTCCCGATTGCAAAAATGTGCAGTGTAAGCCTGACTTAGGCTGTCTGTGTTAAGGCTAAGGCCTGGAGAAGAGACCTGTGTACAACACATACCTGGAAAAGTACTGTGTTGTACACTTATGTGTTTTGGTGCCTGGTAAACAGTTTATTAGTTTAAGAACTTGGGGGGGGGGGGGGCTTGGTGGGAGACATGTTCCTGCTAAACACAGGTTTTAATGGGGAATTACTCCCTGTGCCAGGGTAGTTGAGCAGTAACATTCCCAGACCAGAAAGCTGACAGGCACACACAGGTACTACGGGTGACAAAGCGCTCATGTACCGTTTTTATGGCAAAGAAAAAATAAAATAAATATTTTAACAAACCAAAAAAAAAAAAAAAAAAAACACTGCTCATAGAGCAAAAATAAAAGGTAAAAGGTTTAACAAAAACAAATCATGAACATAAACAAGTACCGTAGCAGTTTTTTTTTTTTCCATTTTAGATTCTCGCTCATGTTCCTCCTTCCGAACACCCACCCCAAAAACAGAGCAATTTTTATACTGGTGACCATCTAACAATAATTACCCCCTTCAAACAATAATTCATTAAACTGCACCAGCCACATTCATAATCATACATGGGCACAAACCATTCTTTAAGTTTAAACACACCCATATGATTAAATACACATTTAATCAGCAGGGCTTTGCCTCGCCCCCTTTTTACACGCAGGGCTTTCCTGCCCTGCCACACTCCCCCATACAGTTTTCCTGTTCCACAAGCAGATGTTAATACAGTCTTCCTGTTCCACAGGAAGCTATTTTGCGCATCCAGGACAGTAAATGACAGTGATGGTGGCATCTGTGATGTTAGGCAGGAAAAACAGTTGCTGTTTCCTTTTATTCTTTTTGTTTTTGTTGGCACAGATGTTGTACAGTTTAAACGTATAACATATACAATTAACAATTTATCATACTCTTAGAAAAAATATAAATTGCTAAAATTGTACCAATTTTACATTGTACAGCCCATAGGGGCGTGTTTCGTACAAATAACAAACTCCTCTTCTTAGACAGTTAAGCTTTCTTGTATTTATATTTCAGGCATTTATGTCTTAAATACAAGTTTGTATTAAATATGTTGCATTACTTTGTAATATATATATATATATATATATATATATATATATATATATATATATATATATATATATATATACATACACACAGCTCTGGAAAAAATTAAGAGACATTTTTCTTAAATCAGCATCTCTGCATGTATGGCAGCCATTCCATTCCAGTGTCTATTGAATTCCAACACAGGCACACCTCATTCTGCTGAATGAGGTACTGATTAGGGGATCACCTGAACCAAATCTTATTTAACGAGGAAAAGTATAAAAACCACTCCTGTGGTCATCACTATCCTCTTGCAATAGGACCAGCTGGATGGCAAAACAGTGCTAGTAGTACCTCAAAAGTAATTGGAATCAAAAAATAACTATTGACCATGCCCAAAGAGTTGAAAAGGAAAGTTTTGAGTGAGGAAAAGAAGGGTTCAATTCTGGCTTTACTGGCAGAGGGATACAGTGAGCGTCGGGTTGCTTCCATCCTTAAAATTTTAAAGACGGCGATTCATAAGAACAAGGTCAAGCAGCACACATTGGGGACAACAAAGCTACAGACCGGCAGACGGCGAAAATGACTCTCCACTGACCGGGATGACCGCCAACTCATTCAAATGTCACTCAGCAACCGTAGGATGACATCAAGTGACCTACAAAAAGAATGGCAAATGGCAGCTGGGGTGAAGTGCACAGCGAGGACGGTTCGAAACAGGCTCCTAGGGGCAGGGCTGAAGTCGTGCAAAGCTAGAAAAAAGTCCTTCATCAATGAGAAGCAAAGAAGTGCCAGGCTGAGGTTTGCAAAAGACCATAAGGATTGGACCGTAGAGGACTGGAGTAAGGTCATCTTCTCTGATGAGTCCAATTTTCAGCTTTGCCCAACACCTGGTCGTCTAATGGTTAGACAGAGACCTGGAGAGGCCTACAAGCTACAGTGTCTCGCACCCACTGTGAAATGTGGTGGAGGATCGGTGATGATCTGGGGGTGCTTCAGCAAGGCTGGAATCGGGCAGATTTGTCTTTGTGAAGGACGCATGAATCAAGCCAAGTACAAGGTTGTCCTGGAAGAAAACTTGCTTCCTTCTGCTTTGACAATGTTCCCCAACTCTGAGGATTGGTTTTTCCAGCAGGACAATGCTCCATGCCACACAGCCAGGTCATTCAAGGTGTGGATGGAGGACCACCAGATCAGGACCCTGTCATGGCCAGCCCAATCTCCAGACCCGAACCCCATTGAAAACCTCTGGAATGTGATCAAGAGGAAGATGGATGGTCACAAGCCATCAAACAAAGCCGAGCTGCTTGAATTTTTGCGCCAGGAGTGGCATAAAGTCACCCAACATCAATGTGAAAGACTGGTGGAGAGTATGCCAAGATGCATGAAAGCTGTGCTTGAAGAATCAGGGTTATTCCACCAAGTATTGATTTCTGAACTCTTCCTAAGTTAAAACATTAGTATTGTGTTGTTTAAGAATGAATATGAACTTATTTTCTTTGCATTATTTGAGGTCTGACAACATTGCATCTTTTTTGTTATTTTGACCAGTTGTCATTTTCTGCAAATAAATGCTCTAAATGACAATATTTTTATTTGGAATTTGAGAGAAATGTTGTCAGTAGTTTATAAAATAAAACAAAAATGTTAATTTTACCCAAACACATACCTATAAATAGTAAAACCAGAGACACTAATAATTTTGCAGTGGTCTCTTAATTTTTTCCAGAACTGTATATATAAGGTTGTAGTTCCGTTGTCATATTTGCTGTGTTTTATTTGTTATACAATAATACATAAATAAAATTATTCACAGCGACACAGTAGTTAAGGGAGCAAAATCCTTATTTACTATCCATGAAACTTTTACTTGCATTAGTAAAGGAATAGTATATTGCATTGGCTGCATCAAATGTAACAAGCTGTATATTAGTGAAACAAGACTGCGCTTAGCTGATCGCTTTGTGGAACATCTGAGAAGTATACGAATTAACACCTCTACCTTTCCTGTCACCAGATATTTTAACAGAGATGACCACACTATTGAGGACATAACCATTTGTGGGATAGTTCATTGTTATGGAACTAATGCTGTCAGGAAGCAAAAAGATTGTGAACTTATTTTCAAACTGGGCACTTTGGAGCCATTTGGAATGAACATTCTATTCTGAGATTGTTAACATCATTAACATTCTGGAATTTAGTTTAAAAGATTACTTGTTTGTTTTTTATCAACTTCTTAAAGTACTGTTTTTCTGTATTCAGCCGATAAAGGACTTATAGTCCGAAACGTCCCGATAATTGATTTGTAATCAATTATTCTACCTTTTTAAGTACCTAAAATATCCTTTTCTGTTTTTAGTTTTTCTTATTGATCATTTTAGTACACAGCAGTTTCCATTTTCTCAAACTTTACGTACACACAGACAAGGCTATATTTGCATATTGAGCCATTAAAAAAAAAAGCAGAATGCCACAGTAGTGACTTCAAAAAGTAATAAGGTATAAAGAAAATAAACAGTTAAAACAGGATTAATATATTAAAAAAAACAACGTAAACTAACTGGACAGTTAACCACGTCCGTTCGGTGAATAAGTAATTGGTTTCTTGGTTTTACCAGGTCATTTATTGGCTTCAGCTTGTCTCCTGGCATGGGAAAACCAGTGCCATCTCGTGCCACTGGCCCAGGAAAGAAGATTGCAGTCGCAAAAGCAGTTTCAGCTGCTCTCTTGTACTCCCATTCAGTCCTGGGTTTAGATAAGCTCACGCTGCTCACTGGTCAGAAGCCGGCCTTGACTGGCTGTAAAGGCTTTCTTTTAAAGGTGCTGGATCATCCAGGAATTGGATGGTTGCAGACTACAGGTGCGGGCCAATTAAGGCTAATGAGAATTAATCATGGTATAACCCTGATCCCCTACCTAACCACACATGCAGCATGTTCTTCCGTTAGCTCCTTGACATTGCAGGCAAGTACGCTGACCACAGCTATCATTGTGTTATCTTCAACACTTGTGGGCTCGTTCCTAGCCTACCATGAACGCCTCCTGCTGGTGAACCTGTGAGCTGAAGGATATATATTATATATATATTATATATATATATATATATATATATATATATATATATATATATATATTAAAAGATAGATATATCTTTATAATATAGAAAGGTTTCGTTTAAAATATTACTAAATCTTTTATTTTCAGGATATTTCGGGCATAAGCTGCTCTTCAGCTGTTTGAAAAGAAAAGTAAACACAGTGCAGTGTTGTTATATGTTTACTGCACTGTGTTTACTTTTATTTTTAAACAGCTGAAGGGCTTTGGCCCAAACGGGGGGATGGGGGGGGCGAGAGAGCGAGAACCAGGGTTGGATACTGAAGTGTGAGCAAGCAAGTCCAAACTACTGACAGCTGGGCGAGCAGCCAGAGTTTGTTTGCTATTGGACAGAGAAGATTCGTTCACAGATTGTAGATCCTGCCAGAGTTTTTGTACAATGTGTGGTATGTACTGTGTGTGCTGCCATTGCTGGTAGTGTCACATGAGCTGTTCAGCGTGTTGATATGTAAGTAAATCCTGTTCTCGGGTCATATCAGCTTCAATCTCCATCTCAATCCCTTGCCTGTCATTCAGCAGCAAATGCACGCACCCACACGGTTTTAACTAGTCACAGCCCAGAATTTCCAAGCACTGGTGAGCAAGTTTTTCAAGTTTTAAAATAGCTCATCCAGTTGATATTTCCCATAACACAAGGCCGGTTGATATGGGGAAACATGCGCTCATTAATACCAGCAACAGAGCGCTAGCCAGCACAAGCTGTCAAACAGCAACACATGTCCACAATTATCTAGTATGTACAGGAAAAGCAGGTAATTCTAAGATAAACGCACATTTCCAACATCGAAACTATCTTGGTAACAGGCTCTCTGCTTTCAATCTGCAGGCCAAACTGCATTTCTCATGAGGGAGTCACCATAAACATCTAGAAATCGGCCACCCCAAGAAATCTCCCATGCACAGACAAAGAGGCTTTATAATTAGGGCTTTTGTTTTTCTGTTTATTAATTTAATTTTTCAGTGGTTATTTTTAGCCGTTTTTAAGGTTAAGGTAAATCATTTTTGGGGGAGCTTTCGCTTTTTATATACCGTATGAAATTATTGTTTTCAGTTACTTTCCAAAATTCTTGGCAGTTTTTTTTTTTTTTTTTCTGTCATAACATGTATGAACTTGACAGTACCTGCACACTTCAATGGTACCTTCTTTCCTTTGCTGTCTTCCACAACGAAATCCTTCTGGTCATACCCATATTCTTCTGGGGTTTCTGTGTGTTTAGGCATTTTTTAATATTTCAACACAATTTTTATTTTAGTTTTAAATTCCATGAACGTGTAAATACTCCCTATGATGGAACTGTAACATAGTCTCGCAAGAAAAAACAATCCTCCTCTTCTAGTAATTGTAATGAAGCCCTATTTATAGTACACTCTGATGCTGACTGACGGTAAGCCACCTCTCACAAAAAGGTACACAGAAATGTTAGCAAACGCAAACACAATCGGAACAAACTAGTGAACATAAAATTAAAGCGTGTAATTAACACACTACCTAACCCTTTTTTTCAGCCATTGTGATGCATTTCATTATGATTTCAAAAAGTACAACATTTATCAATGCAAGCATATTTTGTTTTTTTTCAGCTAGTGACAGGTGTACCTCTTCCTCTATATCAAGCTGCAATGACTGTCTGTACCGTGGACCAGAATGTGGATGGTGTTTTCAAGAGGTACAGTGCTCTTCCTGTATGTACTACTAATATTAACAAAACAGATTAACAATAGCATGTACCAAATAGTTATTTCTGTAAAGGGGTACACAAACACTTTAAAGAAACAGAGCATACAGTAAATCTGTTACCTACTGTATAAGAATATAACCTTGAATTTCAACATGTAAAGTTATTAAATCTAGAGAGGATCATGCTTGCTTTGGAATTTTTCATACATATGTTTTTCTCAAAACTCTGATGATAAAGAATGAAATGTAATCCTGCCGTTGTCTCTTCCACACAAATAAAAGCTCTAGATAATATAAACAAAGACAAGCTTAGTAGATTTTGAGCTATGTGTTGATTTATTCCAGTATTTGAAAGGAAGCAAATGGTTTTTCCTTTATTAGGCCATGGTTGAGTGGCCGAAAGCAATGTGGGGGCAGTTTTCAAAGAAGCACAGTGCATAGAACAGAAGGCAGCATAACAAATTCAAACAAGAACAAAAAACGTTTCTGCTGTAGTAACCCTATATGAAAAAAAAGAGGGAGCATTACGAAGATACACCCCTTGTATCTTTTTTTTTTTTTTTTTCTTGAGCTTACTTGTCAATATTGGTCCTGTATTCATAGGATGGGCAAGTTTAAAAAAAAAAGTGTAACAATTTTAAATCAAAACTCACAAGATGGGAAGTTTAGCTGCTATAGCTTATAATCAATCTAATTTCCAATTATCATCAGGAGATCCCCTAAATACATTTTACTTTTGTTTTTTGTTGTTTATTTTGCTACTTAATAAATGTGTTCACTGAAATGTGCACTAGGAGCAACAGCTATAGATCACGGTATGCATATGGTCAAGGGAACCCTAACTGTTAGCACTAACGTTTGCTTAGTACTGTAAATTCCGTTTTGTCTTAGTAATGTAGCAGCTTTAATACCATTATATTTAAGTTATTCATTAATGTGTTCTGTGCTTCAACAATTTCAATAGGATTTCCTGGTTGGAGCTGCACTGCATGAAAGATGTGACCTTGTCTCCAACCTAATTAAGAAAGGCTGTATATCAGATTTTATTGAGTCTCCCTTAGTGAAGGTACTGATGAATGCCGTCTCAACAAGCTCACAGGCCACACCAAGAGATGTTTCATTACATCTGCGACCAGGTTGGTCTTTCCAGTTTTATGTTATTTTCCATCTTGTATTGCTGAGAAAACATTTGAGTAGCTAACTTAAGCAACTAAAGACCCTTTTAAGGGTGAACATTGTAAAAGAATATGCTGTTAAGTGAGATGCCATAGTGGCTCATATAGGTACTGGGGATGCAACCAACACTGAAACAGTTATTCTATCTGCTACTGTTGTTTTTATATTTTAATTTGGCATATCCAGATGTTAAAAAAAGTGACGGATTTTCTGTCAATGAAATGGGCACCATTGATAATGACTTGCTCATCACTCCTTTAAGAGTACCATGTACTGTTTATTATATATATATATATATATATTTTAATCCATTTATTTCCAGGCAGTGAAGTACACTTTATTTTAGAAGTACACCAACTGGAAAGGTATCCTGTGGACATGTACTTTTTGGTGGATGTATCTGCATCGATGCAAGACAATTTAGATAAACTAAAGTCTGTTGGATTTTCTCTGTCGCAAAAAATGCAAGAATTTTCCAGTGACTTTCGGCTTGGCTTTGGATCATTTGTGGACAAGCCGGTTTCCCCTTACATTAATGTCCATCCACCTAAAATCGTGAATCCCTGCAGGTGTGTATTGCTTTTGATTACCTGATTCCAAACTTTTATCCAATGTTTTACTACTGCAACACATGTCTCATATCTGCTTCGTACTGTATGTGAACAAATTCAATGCATGTGGGAGACATGGTCCTTTTGTTTCTTCAAATTTCAAACATTTTAAAACAAGTATGTATTGCATATTTAAATAATATTGATATGAATCTGTTGTCTCTGAACTTTCACATCTGCTATGCAGCCTGTATAATGGTGATCAACCAAAACATGACTTGTCTGTATTTTTTATTGCCAATTCTTTGTTACACAGTGACTATGATATACAGTGCAGGCCAGCACATGGGTTTATCCACATGCTTTCTCTTACTGAAAGCGTCACAGAGTTTACAAGAGTGGTTCAACAGCAGCGCATTTCTGGAAACATGGACACACCAGAAGGAGGTTTTGATGCTATGTTCCAGGCAGCTGTGTGTCAGGTTAGTGCTGCATGTGTCATGCTTTGTGGTTTAACAGCTGGGGAAATAAAATATTCGGCAATAGTGTTTTACAGAAAATCTTAGTCATATAGCTTTCCAGAAGACCATGTCTTTCGAAATCAAATAAAAGTAGGGTGCATTATATCACATAGTACAGATATATGTGTCAGTTAACTTTTCTTATGCACCTGTATCCATCTCCTGAAAGGTTACTTGTGTGGTCATAAAAAAATTCTGCCTAGTGCTTTTTGCGGGTAAATATTGAATCATTAGTTATCCACTAAGATTACAATCTTTAAACTTGTACAGCAGTGATTGGGCATTATTATTTATTTGTTTATTTATTTATTTGGCAGACCCCTTTATCCAAGGCACGTACAAGGCAGTACAGGGCTACAAAGGAAGCTTAATATTTAAATACTGTAGTTAGTACAACTAAAATACAGTATGAACTGGGAAGCAACAAGTTAAGATTACAACAAGTTATATCTACAGTGTCAATAGTAGTGCCAGAATAGTGCATTCATTGAGGGTCCGGAACATGGTGCTTAGGTTAGGCAAGTCCAGTGTATGGTAAGATGGGTAGATCAAGAGATCTACAAGTGCAGTTTAAACAGGTGGTTCGAGGAGGCAGCATAAGGCGGTGAGAGATGGAGCAGTCATCAAGTTCTCTAGTAGCTGGTTCCACCACAGAAGGGCTAGGGAAGAGAAGGAGTGGGCATGGGAGGATGGAGAGAGAGAAGTCATGACCAATCAGCCAGTAGAGGAGAAGCGGAGAGGACGAGAGGGGTGTAGGAAGACACGAGCAGTTGGAGGTAGGAGGGGGGAGCACGGGGAAGAGAGCAGTAGGCAAGAACAAGGGTCTTGAGTTGAGCACGAGCAGAGATAGGTAGCCAGTGGAGGGTGCGAAGCAGAGGGGTAGCATGAGAGTAGTGAGGTTGGGAGAAAACAAGACAAGCAGCAGAATTTTGAGTGAGCTGAAGGGAGACTGATAGCTGAAGCAGAGAGACCAGCAAGGGGAGAGTTACAGTAGTCCAATTTAGAGAGCACAAGAGCTTGGACCAGGAGTTGAGTGGAATAAGTAGTGAGAAAAGGATGGATTCGGTAGATGTTGCTAAAAAAAAAGCAGAAAGTGCATGCCACGTAGGAGATGTGTTGAGAGAAAACCAGGCAAGAGCGGTACATGAGATCCACAGGTCAGAGAAAGTGGAGAGAAGAATAGCATGATTGGCAGCGTCAAAGGCAGAAGAGACGTCAAGGATAATTAGAATGGAGGAGAGGGAGGCAGCACAAGCATAGAGGAGAGAGATAGCGCGATTGTTCTGGGTGGAGGACAGGTCAAGAGAATGTTTCTTATAAATGGGGGCCACATGAGCAGTTTGAAGGCTAAGGAAAAGGAGCCAAAGATCAGAGAGGTGTTAATGAGAGAGGAGATGAAAGGAAGAAGAGCAGGGGCAATGGATTGGAAGAAGCGAGTAGAAAGGGGATCCAGGGTGCAAGTAGTTGGCCTGGAATCCAGGATTAAGGAGCAAAGGTCCGAGTCGGGTACTGGTGTGGTTGAGAATGATTAATTATGGCTCATCATAGCAAAGTTTTAAGTAGCTATGCTTATGCTATACTGATGAAAGTGCCAGTTTAAAAGCTAGCCAGGGATGTTCATTTCATTTCTATTGGTATGCTTGAACTTGGGTTCTATTTTAATTTTCAGAATAATGTCAGTGCCATTATGTTCAATATATGTAATTAGTCGTTACTGAGAGGTGATTAATTGAATGTAATTGGGCAATTCCACATCAAACATCTTTAATAAAATATGTGGCTGACATTGTGAAATAGGTTTAGGTCAGTTAGGAACCAACTATTTGTAATCTACTTCAAAATTGGTATGTCTTTTAGATTCATAATTCATTTGACTGACAGAAGTCATTTTAAGGTTTCATGTTTTGTTCATAGCCATATCGGTGGCCGAATTTACCTAAAGACCTAACATTTGATTTGATATGTGAACTTATTTTTAGCTAGTGACATAATATCTATACGGGCAATATGGGTGGTATACCACAGTAAACTTGTATATGGGGATTAAAGGTCCATTTATTTTTAAAGTCCTAAAACTGCATCAAACAAACAAATCTTTGTGAGGCCTACAGTTAGCACTTTTGCTGAAAAAGAATGCGAAGAAGAAAATTCCAAGACCAATTCTCATTTTTTGGAAAGCAGATAAACATTCAGTGTTCACTCTGTCAATTTCATTTACTGTAGGCGTCATGAAAAGCCTTGCTGATATTTACATAAAGTAATGTGGAACAAACAGGCTTTTGCTGGGATAAAGTTCATGCAATAATGAGATGCCTTTTAATGATAAGGCATACAGATGGTTAGATTTAATGCTGGTCCTTTTATCATTCTTAAAAAAATAATAATAATAATAATAATACTTTATTAAAAGAACAGTGGATCTCTTTATTTGCTTCCATTTGAGTTTTGCAATGATGTCTAGCTTCTGACATCTAGGGGTCTATTGTTCCAGCATGAGAGGATGTTGATTTGGACCAAAAAATATGCAATGTCAAGGCATTCCAAAAACAGGATGTGGTCCAAGGCAAATTAGGCAGCACAGAAACGTGAATTTTCTCTTTAGTTTTGGGGGAAAATGGTACAATTCAATCTTGCATGTGATGTAATGATGACATGTTATATTGTCATTTGAGATTATTATTGTTATTTATTTCTTAGCAGACACCCTTACCCAGGGTGACTTACAGTTGTATACAAAAAATTCATATCAAGAATGACAGTACAAATAAGAGCAAGATACAAAATACAATGACTAGTCCTAATATGAGCAAATTCAAAATACAGTATGATTTGATATCGGGGCAGTTCAAGAGCAGATAAGTGTTGATAGTTACATCAGGGTTAGATACGAGTGCAGGTGAGCAGATAAGTGCAGGTTAAAGTGCAGAGTGTTATATTGTCCAGAGGGGAAGAGTTGAGTTTTACAAGTGTTGTCTGAAGAGGTGTGTCTTGAGGAGCCGCAGGAAGGTGGTCAGGGAAGGGGCATTCCTGACATTCGTAGGAAGGTCGTTCCACCACTGCGGGACAAGGGTGGAGAAGGAGCGGGCTCTGGAGGCAGGGGAGCGTAGAGGAGGTACAGCAAGTCTTCTAGTGCAGGCAGAGCGGAGAGGTTGGGTGGGGATGTAGAGAAAGATGAGGGTGGTGGACGCACAGATGCCAACCAGGAGTGAGTTGCTGTAATCTAGGCAGGAGAGTACCAGGGCCTGGATAAGGAGTTGTGTGGAGTAGTTGGTGAGGAAGGGTTGGATTGTTTGTTTGTTGCTCAAGAAGAAATGGCAGGTGACTGCTAGAGTGGAGATGTGCTGGGAGTAGGAGAAGCAGGGGTCCAGGGTTACTCTGAGGTTCTTGTCTGAGGATGAGGGAGAGAGCATGGTAGATTCTAAAGGAATGGAGATAGAGAATCAGAGGAGGGGGAAGACCAGGAGGGGAAGAAAAGGAGGTCAGATTTCAAGAAGTTGAGTTTGAGGTTGAGGAGGAGATGGCAGACAGACAGCTAGAGATATGGGAGGGGATGGTGGGGTCAGAGGGGGGGGGGGGGGGGGGGGTTCATCAGCATAGAAATGGTATGAGAAACCACAGGATGCGATGAGAGGGCCCAGGGAGCGGGTGTAGAGAGAGAATTAGGACAGAGGAGAGAGAGGCAGCATGGGTAGAGTTTAGCGAGTTAGTGACAGACAGGAGAGCCGTTTCAGTGGAGTGAGCAGAGCAGAAACCAGATTGGAGAAGGTCGAGCAGAAAGTGATTAGACAGGGAAGCAGAGAGCTGGTGGTGTACTTCCCACTCAAGGGTTTTAGAGGAAGGGTAAGAGGGAGACAGGATGGTAGTTCTAGGTGTTGGGGTTGGAAAGGGAGGAGGTGGGTGGAGCGAGAGGTTCTAAAGAGTTTGCGGATATCAGAGATCTTAGAGGAGAAGAAATAGGCAAAGTCATCAGAGGATATAGAGGAGGGAGGAGGAGGGGGGAGGGTTGAGGAGGGAGGAGAAGGTAGAGAATAGTTTCCAGGGGTTGTTGGAGGATTGGATAACAGATTAGAAATAAGAGCATTAGGAGCGTTCCAGGTGTTAAAGACACAAACAACTATTGACGTCACTGGATTGCTGGTAGGTTTTCCTACCTATTCTTCCTGGGAGCAAGCTAAACTTGTTTTCTAAATGTCTTGTTTTTAGAGCCATATAAGATGGCGTAAAGAAGCAAAACATTTACTACTTGTGATGACTGATCAACCTTCTCATCTGGCACTCGACAGTAAGTTAGCGGGAATCGTTGTACCTCATGATGGAAACTGTCACCTGATTAATAACACATATAGTGAGACAGCCAATATGGTAAGTTAATCTTTAATTAAAATACAGTATGTACACTTTGAAACAAAAAATGGATTGAAATTTTTTAAAAGGTGTTGTTGCCTTTTTAGTGATTGAACTGTGTGTAGAAAAATATGTACACATTTTTACGTTCACATTTTGGGGTTGGAGTTTTAGTGTTGGTGTGTCAGGTAATCCAGGCAGGAGACAGAAGTACCTTTAACATCGAAGGATACTTTAATTAAACTATTTACAAGTTTGAAATATCGGACCACCTGGCCCTTTTAAGAAATAAAAAAAAAAACCCTATATGGAGAACTAACTAAACTTATGTGGACTTTAGAACACTGACTCAATTTCCCTAACTTATTACAGGGCAGATAAGCTGTTTCACCGTAGAACACAAATTCTTCTAAACAGTTTTCATACAGATATGTGCATGCAGCTTTTGTTTTTTATGCTTTCTGTATTAATTATAGGCTTGAGCCCCACATCCAGGCAAAATGTTTCCTTGTGTGTGTGCTGGATGTTTCAGTGTTTCCAGAAACAAGAAAACACCATCCCAGAGTAGACAAGGGTTTTACTTTGAGAAACATTTTCAATAAATATTTTGCCTTTAACCATCAGGAGAGACTCTGAACATGAGTCATCAACCATGTGATTATGCAAGATAGTACTTGTACAGAAGATGACATGTTTTGGAATCAGTCTTTGGATTGATATGTACGCTGGTGCATTGTAGTGTCATTTCAGGTTATTCATGGTCCTACAAACTTCAGCAGCTCCTCAAAAGTATCTGGATCTATACTACTAAAACTCATAACTGAAGCGCAGTTCATTTAAAAGGTGACGGTCCGCTTCTCTTTCGTCACGATTACAGGATCCACTCCCTTGTCCACACGACTGGTCCGGTGCTTTCCCTTCTTTTATAAAGTTTCAGTGCAGTTTACAAGTGCAGCACCACACAGTGCAATGAGACTTTCCTCCATTTTTGGAGTGTGCAGTAGGAATGATCACATGCTGTTTGAAAAAGTTTCCCAACAATGTTTCTGGAAACATGTTTCCTTATGTATTCAGATCTTTACTCACAAACATGCAGCTCCCCCAAGTCACAAAGCCAAACTGCGGAAAATGAGCTGGGTTTTTACTTAGTCCAGCTGAATTGTCTCCTCAATCAGGCTAGCCCTGATTGCCTTCTGCACGCTTTCATAATCCAATTAAGAACTCCAAATACCTGTTTGCTGGAGAAAGCTAAAACTCTGCAGACTCCAGTCACTGGCACTGCATGCCAAAACACAAAATGCTGTTTTAAGCTCTTCATAAGCCTATCTGAGGGAAGAAGGCTAATTTTTTTTTTTGGATTGATTAGAAAATGCATATACACCTTAATTTACCATTGACCGAAGGATTATATGTAGGGCTTCTAGTTTTTGGTTTTTATTTTCCATCTCTCTCTGTCCTTTTAAACATTAATTACACCTTGTAACAAATTTATTTATTTTTTTTTGTTCCTGGATAGTAAGTGTTATTTCCTAATTGCTTATGCCTCAAAAGTATAGAAAATGGTATTTACAGTATAATCGTAAATCTCGAAAAACTACTCACTTCTAAATCTTTTGTAGTCATTTTTGTATTACTTTAGAATAAATACATGTTAATTTGGATTCATATGTTGTTTTTTTCTGACTTTATGTGAATGAAAAGACACACATTTGCTCGTTTTCCCATTGGAAATAGTGATATTTTGAAATATGACTGTCCTGGTCACAAAAGCAAAGTTTGTGGGGAATAATAGCCATTTTCTGTACTTTTGAGGCATAAGCAATTAGGAAATAACACTTACTACCCAGGAACAGAAATTGTGTTACATAGTGTTAATAGTTGTTAAGACTTAACTGAACACCAGATTTGTTCAAATTAGTGACGTGCTACTAGAAACTAATGCAGTGGAAATTACTAAGCTGAATTTGGCTATTGGAGCCAGAACGAAATGCAGTTCAAATAGAATCAGATGAGATCAATGCACGTCGTTTGATAACTCAGTCAAGATATGAGGGTAAAAAGAAACAACTTCCTTTGGTAATTACTGTTTCGTTAAGAAAGTGAATCGGCTCAAAATATGTTTAAAGGGACATCACGTGATCAAAAATAAACCCCCAAAACCAGAAGCCCTAATTCTATGTTTTGGGTGATTGATTGGTGAAATGGAGTTTCAATAATTCTTGGCCACCAGGGGGTTTTGTAGTAAATCCCAGTGTTCCCTGAATATACTTTATTTTATGTTACCTATTCCATGCACTGCCCATGACACGTATTCTTTCACAGTGTTCACAAAGCTGATAGCTCAGGTTATTGTGCTGCTGTCTTGAGATGCCTGTCCTTCTCAATGAAGGTACCTCTGTTTAAATAGTGGACGAAGGATCACAGTGAAGGCTCCATAGTTCTGTACCTTTTGTTTGCACCTTTTCCATTCATAATAGTAAGGGTTGTCTTTTTACGTTGTTTTCAGGAACATCCAACTATAGGACAACTGGCTGAAAAGTTATCAGAAAACAGCATTTATTCTATTTTTGCCATAGAAGGACAACAATATACGTGGTATGAGGTAATTTATCTCCTAAAGCGTTGAACATACCGTATGTAGGCTTGATATGCCCAAGATGATGTTAAAATATGCACAAAAAAAATAATAATTATGTCTTTCTACATAGGATCTCATTCCATTACTGCCAGGTGCTGTGGTTGGAAAACTTGAATCAAAGGCATCCAATCTGAAAGAGTTAGTGGTAGATGCATACAAGGTGAAACAGTTTGTTTTTACTTTTCAAGTTCAATGTTGTTTAGCCTACTTCTAACTATATGAATTATCGTTAGTTTTGTATGCAACATAGCAGCCATGTGTAGACCCCAAGTGGTCATTTTATAAACTTTCTCCCTTCAGAAGTTATTCTTTTGATTTGTTGAACAATGAAATTAGTTAGTAAGCCTAGTAAGTAATAATACACCCACCCCTCGTTATATCGCCCCTCGCTATACTGCATATTCGGATATATCGCGCTCCTGGAGTTGGCTCCCCATTTTTAATGTCTAACTGCATATGTCTTAGCTGCAATATACATAGGCCCTTAGAATTATTGTTCGTTTTATTTCGTACTGCACATCACAAACAAAAATATACAAAACAATTAGAAACAAAGTATTAATATTGTACTGTTATCATATACACACATATTGCACAATTACACAAAGCAAATTAAATATCTACTTGCTGAAGCGGTTTATTTTAGCCAAAGAGGTGTTCACACGTTGGAAGCATTGCACTAGCAAAAGTCACAAGGCAGTTACGTCATCTTCCTAGCAACAAGCCTCCTGTGTTATGAAAGGATTTTTTCAATGCAGCGGGTTTGTGCATTTAAGAAAGGAGGGGAAGACTTTAAGAAATTAATTGAAGACTGTGAAGTTGATGAGAAGCAATTACCCTCCGCTGTACAATTTAAAGCAGTGTGCTTCTTTTTTATACGAAAAATGAGAAAAAGCAGGTTATACTGGACGCCGACGCCCCCAATAAAACGAGGAAGTGGTTGTACAGTATTTGTTAGCCTATTGGTTATTCTATGGGTCCCTTGCTATATTGTGGCTCTCTATTTATATTGGACCCCAACACCTGTGATATATCGAATGGGTGGTGTATAAGCAGAAAAAGCATTAGAACATGAATATTCATAAGAAAATAAACAGGCAAGAAGTAATGTATTAAGAAAATGCAGACGGTATAGTAGCTTTTTAATGTTACTATAACAAATACTGGTTTGGTACTGTATCTTTTTCTGCAAACGTGAATGATCTGCTCCGATTCTTGTTGCAGATAAAACAACAGGCTTTTGTGCCCTTATAAGCTTTTGAGAAATCCTCAGAAAACTTGCTTTTACACAATGTTCCATTATCAAGGTTTCTGGCTCACAAGGCCCGAGTCAACAGATCTCTGTTTTTTAGACAATTCTTTCTTTTTTCATTTCTGATAAAACCCTGTTAAACAGAAAATGTTATATTCCCTAACGCCATTCTCTTTTACCAGAAACTCTTATCTGAGGTGGAATTGCAGGTGGAAAGCCTGATAAAAGGGGTGTTTGTTGACGTCACTGCCATCTGTCCTGATGGCTCAACATCCCCAGGCCTGAAGAAATGTGGAAACCTGAAACCAAATGAAAAGGTATGGTTTATTTTTTTTTTCCAGTCCTTGAATTTTTCATACTCTTTTTATATGGAGATATTATTTTATTAAATAACACACATTATCCTTTTTCATTATGAAAGCAAACAAACAAACAAACACAATTCTGGTTGGGACCTGGTGCTCGATATTTGGTATAATGGTGAGCATTATATATTAGGTTGTAAATAGAACCCCCAGTTCTTACTCATTGATTGTCATTTAGATTTTATCAAAGCTATGGATGGAAGTGACTGAATTATTTCTGGGGAACTAAACTAAAAAAAAAAAAAGTTTTAAAGCTATAAGTTACTATACTTTTTTTATGTTGGCTTTAATTTTAAGATACAGTTGGCTTACTTCATACAGTGTTTTCAGTGATAACTGCTGTACACCTTCCAACCTCCACACCCTACATGCTTTGATGGGTTCTGCAGTTTTCTTTTTCTTCATAACGTATCAAAGATAATGTCGCAATGGCTCCTCCTTTCAGTCTTCAATCAGTTAGTTGCTGGTTAAACCCCTAGTGAAGCACAATTTTTTTTCCGTTTGTACTTTTTGCCCACCGTTCCTCCTGGAGGGTGACACGAAACATAAAAACCCCTCAAGTATAAAACCACTCAAGCACAATCCTACCTGACATTTGCAGATATTCCACCTGTCCAGTGAATTTAACTGTGTAACTGTTACTTTTCCAGGTTCTTTTCAATATAACAGTTGGAATGCAAGAGTGTCACAGTGCGGGAGATGGAGCGTATATATTCCTAAAGCCTTTTGGTTTTAATGAAACCACCAAAGTGCGAATCCAGAGGTCCTGCTCATGCCGGTGCAGCAGTGCAACAGAACACACTCCTGGAAGGTGCTTGGATGAAGTGACTCCTCAGGACTGTGAGAACTGCAGGTGCAACCATGCAGAGAAGACAAAGGATGACCAGCTTCCTTTAAGAAACTGTCAGGCAGACCAAATGCAACCCGCCTGCAGCGGTCGAGGTCTTTGCTTATGTGGAAAATGCTTATGTGACCAAAGCAGCCTTGGAAGAATCTATGGAGAATACTGTGAAATGGATGGCTTTTCCTGCCCTTACTACCAAGGACTTCTTTGTGGTGGTAAGGTTTGAACCAATATGCTGCTGTGCCATGCCACGTTAACGGTATGTTAGTTGCACTGCTAAGACATTAATATCAGACTAATTTTTGTGACGATGGGTCTGTCCTGATACTCAGTGTTTGGGTATGCCAGTGGTTAGTTATTGAGGACGTTTCAAATACTACGGATTATATGCTGAGTATAGAAAGTGAACAATGATTTTTTTTGGTGGGTTAGTTGCACTATTAGTTTTTGTAAAACATATGTAGAAAGCAGTACAGACATTCTCAACCAAGTGGGAGAGTCGAATAGGAATGCAAAAACAGACTTGTGCTGCACCCAATGCTCATAACATAATTTCCCTTGCTAGGTCATGGTCAGTGTATATCTGGCAAGTGTGAATGCAGCAGTGGCTGGGAGGGTGAAAATTGTAACTGTTCTGTCTCTACTGAGACCTGTTTGACGGCAGACTCTCGGCTCTGCAGTGGAAGAGGGAAGTGTGTCTGTGGGCAGTGCCAATGTGAAGATCCAAGAAGTTCAGGTCAATTGTGTGAACTGTGTCCTACCTGTGAAAGCTTGTGTGAAACAAACCGGTAATTAACATTTTATTAATAGATTAATAGAAGGATCACTGTATTCACAATATCAGCAAATACTGTAGGAGTACATGCTTAGTGTAGGAGTGAATGCAAATTGCATTCCTATCTATGCAAGACACTCGTTTTCTATGGTCATGTAGGCGGGTGAACCAAGTGTTACACTGATCCAATTGTTACTGTAAGTGTTGGGAATTGCATATTTAAATTTTATCAGTGTCTTTCATTTTATTTTATCTGAATTTATTAATACAAACAGATGATAATGTTTTAGTATTAATATGTACATTTTTACCACATAACAAACTATATTTTGAACTAAAAGCTGTATTTTTTATTCTTTCGTTTTAGGAAATGTGTGCAGTGCCACTTGTTTAATGACTTTACTGAAACTAAAACAACACAGTGCAACTCGACCTGCTCCCCCATGGTACATTATGTCAATCAGATTTTTGGTATGTCTAATGTGATTTTATTAGCTAAATTGTAAAAACAGATGTCCACATTTGGTAAAATGTATTGTGTAGAATTACTGGTATGCATGTAACAATACATTGTTTTTAGGATGGGCCTTTGTTGGTTTATCCACATTTGAATTTTAAACTGTTAATATATGGACCATAACAAACGTGATTCCTTTCATTAAAAGAGTTACATGTATTTGTCTGTAAAATGTTTTGCCCTCTGTCATATTTTAAATGGTTAAAATGAAGCTATTAACTGAAATCAAAGCACAAATAATGTTTTATTATACAGAAGCTGTTTTTCTTTCCTCCAGACTCAGAAAGTGAAACTTTTAAAAACTGTCTTATTCCAACAAAAGAAAAATGCCACTATAAATTTCAAATGGAACCTATCTTTGGAGGAGAACAGATCCGTATCTTCAGATACCCAGGTGAGATGAGATTGATATGTTTTTAAAATGTACTGTACTTCAGTGTTTTATTATGTAGTATACAGCGTTTCAGTGAAGAGAGGTGGCTGAATTATTGGTCCATTGATATTAAACTTTAATTGTCTTTAATGTGATTACTCGTTTGTACCTCTAGAGGTCACAATAGACCATGCAGGACACAAATGTTCCAGTCTTAAACCTGAATGTAATGGCATAAACCAGGTAGATAATAATAACTGAAGTTCAAGAACAGTGGATTGAAAGGGGAATTAGATTAGACTCGCTCACACTATTCATGTACTCAACTGTTATAATCCGTGGTACATTTATAAACCTTGCCTGCTGTATGGGGCCTTATGGCTTGCAGGATAACTTTTTTTAGAGAATTATTGCAGTCAACAATGCATTAAGGACTGTGTTTTCTTTTTACAGAATGTATAACTGAGCAGAGTTACTTTCCTACATTTATCATGTTCTTCATTATGACGGTGGTGATTGGAGTAATGGCAATAGGGATCTTGAAATGCATTGTGATGCGAGAGAACCATGTGAAAGGCGCGTCTCCAGTTGACATCTTTAGTTTATCAACAAAGAAGGTAAATTTGTCTTTACGTCCAACATAGGTGGGTGGGGGGCTGGGGTTACATATGAAAAAATTAATCTCCATTAACAATGTCATTTTATGTTAAAATAAAAAAGGACTACTTTCATACTGCAAATGAGAAGACAATAACATACAGAAGGGACAGACCAGGAGAGAGCCACATCCACAAAATGCCATTGAATGACATCTGACAACAAGTAAATACACACTGGTGAATAGTACAATTGGGGAAGAAACATCTAAAATGTGAATGGGGATTTCCAACCTTTTTTTTTTTTTTTTTTGCCTTTTTAAATGTATTTATTTATTTTAATAATCGTTTATATTTTATGGCTAAAAAATCTTATCCATAGCCACCAAACTGAGAACATTTGGGATCATTCTGATATTAAATCAGTAGCTCGCATGTTTAAAGATGAGAGGTAATCAGCACACAACTTACAGTGCTTGGAGTTTTTTTTATGTTTTTAAACATTTTTTCTAAACTTTCAAAAACAACTGCTGACTGCATTGCCAACAATAACTTGAAATAAACAAGTTTTTCCCCCCCCCCTTATAATTTTAACAAATAAAACAAAGATGACAAATATAAATAGCAAACCGGACCAACAATGGATGGAAATTTACATTATGAAGTCTACTCCAACAAGAGATACAGGCTTCAGTTCGACATTTACTTACATGCGTTCTGTTTTTCAATATTTGTAAACTGATCGGATTTTTATCAGAAAACTATTTTACAGAATTAAATTGTATGGACAGAGCTAGTGTACTATTGTAATCACGCAGCAATGCAATTGTCTTTCAAAGTGTTAGTGACGCCACTCCTTAATTGAGTTTTCTACTCAACAAATATTACAACGGCTTGTGTTTGTGAATTGGCAGTGAATATCACCTGCATGTTGCACAATATGTTCTAAATGTTTAGCTGATAACTGAGTGTACAAATCGTTTTAGAAACTAATTGTTTTATTGTGTATTAATACTGTTTAAAAATTTTACCTGTGAAACACTGGAGAGTATTGCTGACAATAGCTGCTATCAAACTAATATAGATACATAGATATTTATTAAGTTATAGCAAGTGTAACATGGTAGTTTATTTTATAAACTATAATGTGTAATACATTTTGTATATGTTTTTGTGTTAACATTGTTGTTTTAACTTAATATGTACGAAATATTGCCATGATCGACTGTTTTTCTAGATACATACTGTATGGTACTTACAACTATATTCCCAACCATGTGTAGAATTTGTAATCTTTGTACTGTAAGTAATACGCTGCTCTATAGTGCTGTACTTAAATCATTACAATAAAATCTACTGGTAATAATTGAAGTTTACAGGGGTTTTTTGTTTTGTTTTGTTTTGTTTTATTAACACATGATAACCCCCTCTGGAATTTAAATGAAAGGTAATAAATTATATAGTGCAGTCTGTGTTTACTTTCTTTTTAAACAGCTGAAGGGCTTTTGCACCAAACGTCTTAAAAATATATATTTTTTTATCTTTTAAACCTTTTGTGTACATTTTTAAAAAACCTTTTCTTTCATGTGGCTTCAATTTTGTACACTGCAGTGATATATACAGTACCAGTCAAAAGTTTGAGTACACCTGCTTGAAACCAGGTTTTTCATGATTATCTATGCTTTTTTAACTATATAAACTTGTCTATAAACACTTCATATTTCATTATGTGATATGTGTACTTATATAAGCTGATAATCATAAGTGAATTGCATTCAAAAATGTAATTTTTAAATGAAAATGTAAATCTTGTCAATTTCAATGAAATGGTCACTCAAAGCAAAGGGATTTCAGTCTGAAGCCCAAGTCAGTTAAAAGTCTGAAATGTGTATAACACTGTGTTGGAACACTGGCTAAAGTATAAAAGTGTCTTTGTTAGATGTTCTCTGAGTTAACTAGCATGTTACCTAATTAACCATTTGTCACCAATTATTGTTAACAGGTGAGGGTCCATGATTACTATAAATATAGATACAAGTTTGTCATTCCTGAATGTAAGGGAGCAGAAAATGGCAAAATACGCTCAGTTAAGCAAAGAAAAAAGTCTGTAATTACTTTAAGAAATGAAAGTCACTCTTTAGGACAAATTGCAAGAACTTTGCAAGTGTCTGTAACTGCTGTGGCCAAGACCATCAAACGACTTGAAGAAACTGGTACTCATGAGAACAGAACAAGGTCAGGCAGGCCAAGGGTGACCTCAGAATCAGAGAACAAGTTCATTCAAGTCAAAAGTCTGCGAAACTGGTGATTAACTGCCCCTGAAATACAAGCTCAGTTAAATGCTACTAGAAGTACAGATGTTTCAACATCAAATGTTCCGATGAGATTGTGTGAATCTGGCCTAACTGGAAGAATTGCTGCAAAGAAACCATTGTATAGAGTGCAGAATAAGAGGAAGAGACTTGCCTGGTCCCAAAAACACAGAAATTGGATGTTTGAGGAGTGGACCGATGAGTCAAAATTTGAAATATTTGGGTCCAACCGCAGAGTATTTGTAAGACGCAGAGAGGATGAGCACATGAGTTCTGCATGTGTGGTTCCCACTATCAAGCATGGAGGAGGGAGTGTCATGGTCTGGGGTTGCTGATCTTTACCAAGTCCATGGCAAGCTCAATCACCATGGCTATCATAGCATACTTCAGAGGCATGCCATTCCTTCAGGATTATGGCTAGTTGGGCAGTCCTTCATTCTTCAGCAAGATAATGACCCGAAACACACCTCAAAGTTGTGCAGGAACTATCTGGCGAAGAAGGAAAGTGAAGGACAACTCAATCTAATGACCTGGCCTGCCCAGTCTCCTCAATCCCATAGAACTTGTATGGAACAAACTGGACAGAAGAGTCAAAACAAAGCTACCCACAAGTGCCCTACATCTCTGGGAATTGCTGCAGAAGAGTTGGGAAGACATGTATGATGATTTCCTGCTGAAACTTGTTAACCAAATGCCTCGTGTTTGTGAGGCTGTTATTAAGGCAAAGGGTGGCTATTTTGAGGAATCCAAGATTTAGAGACAATTTTCAATTTTCTTGAACATTGCTTTGATACTCTGTCACAAAGACGGCTGCAGTGGATGACGTCAGACCAGAAACAGGAAACGACTCGGAACACAGGTTTTGGAATGGTGAAGGCGCTGATGTTCAGTTTAATAATTAAACAGACAGAACATAAAATGTTTGTAACAAAAACAGACACGGCACATGAGGCCAAAATAAATAGACAAACAAAATGAGTAATGATTACTCCACTCTGTGATTGTTTTTGACCACACCTGCCTGCGATGGTTTTGTTCATGCCACTACCACGAAGATCGTGAGCATCGTTAACTATAATACCTAAATGCGAAGAGGACCTCTCTCCCCGTTCTCCACTCCTGAACACATAACCCCAAGTGAGTGAAAACATGCTGCTTTTATGGAACTGTACCAAGACTCTATGGCTAATCAATCATTCAATTGAAGTCGCGGTACAACTGCACGTGAATTAATAAAGTGCAATTCCCCATGCTCACATATTATTACATTTTACTTGCACGTGAAGTGCTGTGCAATCCTCGTGCCTAAATACAAATATACATTTTTAAACACTCGTGTTACACAGACTCGTTTATATCCCGTGTACCAATGACTATACACCAACATTAACACACAACATACAACACAAAATACACACAGGGGCGGGGCACTTTGCCACATATACTCCCCCCTTGTGCAAAGCACACCTGGCCTCAATGGCCACCTCCCCCCTTAAAATCCCAAAAGTCTCGCTCAAAGTCCTGGGCCAAGAATAGGGATGTGATGAGTCAAAGGGGTTTCGGTCTGTGATTCAGCCTCCCGACAGTAGATGGCATCAAACCAACTCGGGACTTCCCTTACCAAGATCTCGTGACCATGGCAAAAGTCATCTTTTGAGGGGCGGCACCTTGGTGAGGGGCGGAAGTACGAGTATGTAACTTCCAGCCACTGGAGTCAAGTGAAGGAGAAGGACACGTGTCGGTTGGGGATTGGTGTTCCACTGACTACAGAGGCGGGACATTACATACTAAAGGGAACGTACTACTGTGTTCGGGGTTGGTCCGAAAGTAAAGTAGGAGGAGTAACGGGTGAAGGGAGAGACTGGTTTTGTGCAGCGGGATTTTTTGAAATACTAACATTTCTTTTGTCTTTTTTTTGTTTATGGTCACCACGAAGACAAATTAAAGACGAGTCATCAGTTTGTTTTGGATTTCACCCCTGCACTCCTTCCCTCACACCATTTTGTTTTTCGTTTGTTATTTAATCCTTTTGTTGTGTATAGAAAATAAAAATAAATTATTTTATTTCTGTACACATAAATTACTGTCTGGACATTCCATTTAATACACTCACGCCTCACAAGGGACTTTAAGGGGTTGATGGTTAGCAATGTTGCCAGAAGCCAGGCTGCTACTGGCCATGCTGTCAGCAGATGTGCTGACAGTGGGGCGAATCTCTCCTCCTGCTGTACCACTGGAAGCAGAAATGCTGCCAATGGTGCGGCTGTCAGCAGACGTGCTGACAGCTCCCAGACTGACTCCTTCAGCCGGGGCAAGTCCAGTAGCGGAAAAGCTGCTGGGGTTGGTGGTCTCCAGAGCGCCCTAAAATTCTCCGGAAGCAAAACCGCTGCGGGGGAAGGTGGTCTCCAGACCTCTCCCCCCTTTATAGTCGGCAGCTCCCTCTAGGGGGGCTCCCACCACACTGACCCCTGCGGCCAAGCAGAGCTGACTGCAACCCCAGGCGATGCGGAGCGGCAGGCATCCTTGGGCGAAGTGAGGCAGGGAGTCAGAACAAGCTGGGATGTGGGTTTAGACCCTCTTCTCGGTCACTGCAGCCGGGAGGTGGCGGAGGCGTGTAGGTGGGAGCAGGGTGTAGGCTCCTGGCGACAGAGGTGGGAGCAGTGTGAAGTCTCCTGGCGACTGAGGTGGGAGTGGGGTGTAATCTGCCCTTGTTACAGGGGATTGGTGCTGCTCTCCCTCACTTGCAGGGGACTGGTGCGGCCCTCCCTCCTGCTCTGGAGACAGCGGTGGAGACTGCAGCAACGGCTCCTCTCCCTCTGGCGCTGGAGATGGCTCCTCTCCCTCTGGCTCTGGAGGCAGAACGAGCAGGCATTCTTCCTCTGCTGGTGGAGATGGGAGCTGCAAGTAGTCTCCCTTTAGCCCAATGAGGCTGCAGGTAGGCTTGGCTCCTCCCACTTGGAGTGCAACCTGCTGGGGCAGTCCCATATCGGCAGCCAAGTAATTGATCACCACGGTTGCCGGGTTCACGAAGGGCACTGGGTAGAAATGTTGTTCCCAGTGTTCCCAACGTTCCCCATCTCTGGCCCACAGCAGGTCAAAAACCAGTGGGAGGTCCTCTCCGCTCCGCTCATGAGCCGACACCCAGTCCAGCATCTCCTCAGAGGACGGAAAAGGCTCTGTCTCCTCCCTACTGGGCTCTAGTTCCTCCTCCTCCTCCTCCTCCTGCAGTCGTTACTGCCGCTTTCCTCTCCCGCTTCTCCCCATTTCTTTATTATTTTTATTATTTTTTTTTTTTGTAATCCAGAAACTGCGGTCCCTGCCCTGGTCTGCGTCTAGGAGGCGCTGGTAATCCTGGTTCTGACACCACGTGTCACAAAGACGGCTGCAGTGGGTGACGTCAGACCAGAAACAGGAACCGACTCAGAACACAGGTTTTGGAATGGTGAAGGCTCTGATGTGCAGTTTAATAATTAAACAGACAGAAAATAAAAGGTTTGTAACAAAAACAGCACACGGTACGTGAAGCCAAAATAAATAGACAAACAAAATAAGTAGACACTAACAAAACTGGGTGGACGAACGCTACACTCCCGAACACACAACCCCGAGTGAGTGAAAACATGCTGCTCTTATGCAGCTGTACCGAGACTTGATTGCTAATCAATCATTCAATTGGAGTCCAGAAACCATAGAACCTGCGGTCCCTGCCAGCTCTGGTCATTGGCGTCTAGGAGGGGGCGGTGGTAATCCTGGTTCTGACAAAAACCAGCGTGTCAGCAAAGACGGCTGGTGTGTTCAGTGGGTGACGTCAGTACGCTAGAAACATGAACCATCTTCAGAATCACAAGTGTTTTGGATGGTGGAATGCTCTGATGGTGCAGTTTATAATAATTAAAGCAGCACAAGAAAAATAACAGAGTTTGCTAAACAAAAAACAGCACAGAACAGGAATCGGTACTGAAGCCAAAATAAATAGACAAAACAAAGATAAGTAGACACTACAGAAACTGGTGTGTACGAACCCGCGCTACAACTCCGGTCCGCGAACACACAACCGCCGGTGCCATGTTTTACGGCACTTAATTATTTAACGATTTAACACTTCGATACTTCATATTATTACATTTTACTTGCACGTGAAGTGCTGTGCAATCCTCGTGCCTAAATACAAATATACATTTAAAATATTTGTGTTAGACAGACCCGTTTATATCCCATGTACCAATGACTATACACTAACATTAACATACAACACAAAATACACACAGGGGCGGGGCACTTTGCCACATACTCCTTATGTTTTGTTTTGTATATTGTAATATGTGTTTTCATTTTCAAGTATTTACAGAAATGTATACAACGTAAAACATTGTCAATTATGAAAAAAAACCTAGTTTCCAGCAAGTGTACTCAAGCTTTTGACTGGTACTGTGTGTATATATATATATATATATATATATATATATATATATATATATATAAGATATATATATAATATAGATATATATCTATAAATATATATATATATATATATATAGCTAGATATATATATACTGTCACGTCTGCTGCGTTTCACAGATTTTCACGTACTCTTTTTATTCAGTCTTATTTATTTTCTGTTTACTCTGCACACTCTTAACTCAGGGGAGACGTCAGGAGCACAGAGATATTATAAACTCCTAGTGGTTTATGTTCGAGCACTGGACGAGCTGTAAGTAAATCCATTTAACCTTTATTTAATCGGAAAGAAAGACACTCGACTCATTCATTTTAAGTTTTACGAATCAGAGCAGTGCTCCTTCGGTTTTTTAAAATGCTTTTAATATTTGGAAAAAAGTAGGTTGATCAGACCTCCAAATTCCAACACATGCAGTCTACAAGCACCCACTCCTATATTTCAGTTTCATTCAATATAACACTCTCTTAAAACCAAAACATAATTTCAAAACCTTATAGCAATGCAACCAATACATGTAAGATGTAATAATGTTAGTAATATGCTTACCTCCTATTATAAGGAAAAGTAGCGTGAACAAAGGAATCAGCCTGGTGGAGATCTGCAAGTGATGGACCACTTCACCCTGTCAAGCAAAGGTCTTGAATGTGGTACCCCTTTGCGAAATGTGTGAGTTTTTATAGGATTCGTCTCCATAGGAATACATGGAGAATCTTTATCAAGTCTAAATCTTATCTCTTTGGCACACAAAAGCCTAAACATTTAGAGCCTTGTGCCAACAATTAATAAAAATATAACACATGGTCTACACATCCAATCATGATCTCACCCGCTCATTTCTCGACCCCTCCTCTATCTAAAAAGCTAGGTGAAACTAAGAAAATAATATTATTTTCAATATATGAGTGTTGTCTGAAATATATACAACACTATTAGTTATGATTATATTGATTATATGTATTAATGTCTAATAATATATTCCCTCATGCCATTCTATTCTTCAAATTAGTTTTCCTTCTCTCTTTACAGGCGTGTGTTTAACAGATATTATAGGGAGCTTCCATCTTATGTGTTTCCCAATATAGAGTTTCTCTTCATGGATAATCTATTTGTTTTTTATTTAAGTGTAAGATTGTAATGTCTCTGTCCTATGAGTTTCCTAACAGCACGAATTCAGCTGAACTGCGGACTACCTCCTATTTTTTTCAGCTGCACAAAAAACAGCTAAAACCAGTTTTCCAGTTGTGCGCTTAGCTTTCCAATTTCCAGCGATAATCAAGGTTTTTTCCAATTTTTCTATGGCGAGAAGACACTCTAACCTTGACGCTGTTTGATAAGAGAACTCCGCTCTTCATGTCAACTATCCCTCCACTTTCTGGCACGACTTCAAGACAGGCTCACAGCAAGTTATAAAGTTTTTACTTTCTTAAAACCTGTCTTCTATTCTTTTTCTTAAAATTACTTTTTAAGCTTCTTATTTTATATTTCAAACAACATCTCTTTATGTTGCATCATCATTTTAACTCAGAGTCAAACTAGACAGTTTCCTCCCTATAGAACACGATTACTAACTATTTTAAATGCGAGAAACAAGAAATTGATGAGAAACAATTTTATGTATATTATTATAACAGGCAATGTTAAGCATATGGTCTTACATCCACAAATAGTTTATAGTAAAAAGCAAGCATATTAAACCTTATTTCAACATTTAACAACATTTTCTTAGGCTAAAAAGGGTGCTGCAGAAACTTAGCATTCAATTCTGGGAATCAAGCCCATCTTGATAAGAAACTGCCTAAAAACTGGTCACTTGTATCAAACTATACCAGCTTCTACTGCATGATTTTATATAAAGAAAATACATAAGTTTCACAATTAAGAATTAAAACAGCATTACGCGTTACTTTTGATTACACACTTACACAATTTTCCAAACTAAAGATTATACAAACAATACAAAGGATTATAACACATATTACTGCATTAATACATTTCATTTTAAATTCTCCAATCCATGTCCGGGGTTTCAGCTCACTCCCAGCAAGACTCCACTTCGGTCTCTGGTTCGACTCGGGCAGGCTCAGCGAATACGATAATAGGCTCTGGAATCCATCGTCTTGCATCACAGATGTGAGTCGCCATGGCCTTGACTTCGTACCTACAAGACACTTGTATACGCTTAGTAGGGACACCTTCCTCACATTTTAATTTTCCCAGATGCACCCATTTTAATAAGTGACCCTTTCACAACTCATGCATTCAATCCTCTTAATATCTTTTTGGGTTTACATTTAAATGAGAGAAAGAAACACCTACAGAATCATTGCATTCAAACAAGATTCTACAGTGTTTAGCCAAATGACTGCATGCCGGACAAAGTCTGAGCCCAGTCACTGATGACTTGCTTTGGCACATATTACATGCACAATTAACAAGAGGATTATGTTTTAATTAATGTGTCAGGGTTACTTCTGCACCATGTACAATAGTTCTGGATCTGTACACATTGTTACTATATACTTCTTTCTGCTCACATGGAGACACTTTAGAAGGGATGCCATTCATCCAGAAAACAGTAGGGGGCCAAAACTTACTGTTTTTCATATCAGCAGACACCTAACTTGCAGTTTGTTTATCATCATTAGTGGGCAAACTCAATACAACTGAATCTGAATCAGTTGATGAACCATGAGCCTTAGCTACTGAGATTCTCCATACAAAAGGATTCAATGTTTTACTAACCAGCCTAGCTGATTCAGCGTTATTTGCGACTATATATATATATATATATATATATATATAGAGAGAGAGAGAGAGAGAGAGAGAGAGAGAGAGAGAGAGAGAGAGAGAGAGAGATATAGATATAGAGAGGACACACACACACACACACACACACACACACACAAAAAGAATGTGAACTTATTTTCAAACTAGGCACTTTGGAGAGATTTGGAATGAACATTCTATTCCGAGATCATTAACATCATCAACATTCCGGAATTTTGTTTAAAAGATTACTTGTTTGTTTTTTATCAACTTCTTAAAGTACTGTTTTTTTGTATTCAGTCAATGAAGGAAACGTCCGAAACGTCATGGAACTTATATCGGGCTTATGTTTTTGTATATGATTACGTAACCTACCAGCCCTGCTGCTGCCTTCCCCCATGCACGCTACACTCTCCGCTGTCAGCCTCAAGTCCAAGCCTCAGTCCGACCAGTGCGTGCCAGGGTACCTGCATTCCACTGTTAACACCAATGTAGCAATCTCAGTTCCAGTAGGCAGGCGCATCACACAGGCCGAGGCAATCCGCACACAGGCCCTCTTGCACTAAAGCGTAGCACCGATGTCGTTTTACAAAAGAGCCAGCTCCTTTGCAAGGAGCGTATATCGGCCTTATTTCTTTGTATGTGATTACGTAACCTACCAGCCCTGCTGCTGCCTTCCCCCGTGCACGCTACACTATATATCACGCCTGGGGTAGTATATATGATCAGAACCGCACGGCCCAAAGTGGTTTATACCGCTTATAACACTGCTACCTGTCATTTGTAGGAAGAAAAATAATAACAAATAATTAAAACACATTTAAATTAAGACAAAATGAGAAACTTTTATTGTGTATATATCCGCAGTGCAATATAGTCCCAAATTGTATTTATTCATTATTCGCTTATTAAAAATAAATTGCACATGTTCGTTTATTGTGAATTTCTGCATCGAAAGTGCCCTCACACTAGAAACTAGAGAGCTGAGCACAAACTTGATGATGGGCGGAGTTTCAAATTACACTAAGGAAGTAAGGAGAGCAGCTGCGATAGAGACTGAAGCCAGATCTTGAAGTGAGTTTGTTAACTCGTTATATGCAAGCATTTACTAAAGTTTACACATATTCTAGTATGTTTTCATTCTTTTGGATCTCAAAATATGTTTTTGTTATTTGTCAGACACCCTTGTGTCCAAATCGTGCCAGATTAAGTTGACAATCAAACCAGACTTTACGCACCAATCCGACCGCAGAATCAGGGGACAGTACCTCAGTTTCCTGCAGATGTTGAAAATCCAGGTCGGTAATTCGGGGGGTCATGTCTGGTTTTGTCGTTACCTGCTTTTCTAAGAGTTTTCCTGACTGACATGAATACATTACTGCTGGTTTTAAACTCCTGTCAGCAGAGATGTTAAAACTTCTACTGTTAAAATATGTATTTAGTCCAGCTCAGCTTTATAAAACTGGAGACTGAATATTGGTCCTTAGCTTAACTTTTTGCACTGGCATAAAGTTCCCTTATGTTGTTGACATTTTTTTGGATTTATTTCCATAAAATTAATGTCTGTATTTTTTTTTTTGTTTAAGTACCAGCCCATGCTGTAGTTTTTTTTTTTTTTTTTTTTTTTTCCAATCTTTGTTTCCTTCTGTTTCATGTAGCTGTTTCTCATCTACTGTTGTGTGTCTACTCTTGCTGGTGCACTTATTTATTTATTTATTTCAGATGGACTGCTGTCTTCACTCAGAAAATTGGTGTTGTACCAGTTATGTGGATTTTCCTCCTCAAAAATATTAAAGGAAATAAGTGAAATGCCAGTGGCAGTGGTTTTGTAAATAACAACAAATAAAATGGCAGTTTGTCATGGAATTTAGAATCTAGTGGTGCATAGTGATTTATTTAGTGTGAAGAGGTGCATTAATATGCAAGCTGGTACCATATGTTTATATAATATATATCATAATATATATAGATATATATGTTATATATATAATATATACGTGCCAGTAGTCACTACGACAAAATTGGTCTCCACCAATAAAAAGGTGTCGGCAAGTCCGTGCTATCTATCTATCTATCTATCTATCTATCTATCTATCTATCTATCTATCTATATATATATATATATATATATATATATATATATATATAATGCTGTGCAAAAGTCTCAGACATGTTGCATTTTTCTACTCTGATGCATTATGAGCATCAGCAATTTGCTCAAAGCCTCCCCTAGTGTTTTCTACTATTATAACAACCTTGACTTGCATGAAGAAGGAAGAGTATTGAATGGAATAGCTCACATCACACTGAAGGTGTGGTATCTGAAGCATAGTCAACAAGTACAGAGAAATATCATCTTTAATTGACAAACCCAGAACTGGAAGACCCAAAAAGCTGTCTTGAAGAGCAATACTTGAAGATAATATCCTTAAGGAATAGAAAGAAGACAAGTATTGAATTGACAACAGAACTGGCAGAAGGCACATGTGTTGTCATCCATATAGCAACAGTCATAAACACCTTTGACCATTGTTCCAAAGTGCAATTTTTGTGTTCTTAATGTTGATTTGATGGCCAACAACACCTGTGTCATCTGCAAGTTGTCAATTCAACACATGTCTTCTGTCTATTCCTTGAAGATATTATCTTCAAGTATTACTCATCCTTGTAGCAGGGTTGGGCAAAATACTCAGGAAATGTATTTTCAATACAAAATACTCAGAAAACAATGTATCAAAATACAAATTACTTTGGAATCACTGTATTTTCAATACAAAATACAATTTGAAATTACAAAATAGATTTAATAAACAAAACAGATTATATAAAAGTCTATATATATATAGTTCATCCCCCCAAAAAAATCAATATTTAGATAATAAGGCCTTGAACCTTTTGGAATGGTTTTTATAAGTGTAACCCTTATAAAAGGGCAGGAAATGGAGGTGGGGTGACGTCAGGCCAGAAACCATAAGAATAACAAACAGCCAGTATTGCAGTTCAAAAAGACACGCCATGCGCTGTTTTATTTCAAACACAACAAAAATAAATAAAATATTTGAACAAAAATAAACACTGCTCACAGAGCAGAAAATAAGGATTTTAAATAAAACAAATCACAAACACAAAAAACACTAAAGATCCAGCTGGGCAGTAGCCTTCACGGTTCCTTTAGATTTTTTTCAATTTCTCTCTCGCTCCTCCTCTGAACACACCCCCTTTGAGGGGAGAGAGCTGCTGGTATTTATGCAGATGACCATCTCTCGATTAGCAACAAATGAATCACTTAATTAAGTCGGGAGATGGCCACCTTTTGCACAAGGTTAATCAATCCTGACAGAGTATGAGTTACTCCCTCGCCTCAAAAATAGGTGTTTAGTAGTGTTAAAAGATTCTGATACAAGACCCAGCTCTTTAGCAGCCTGAAGCATATATATATATATATATATATATATATATATATATATATATATATATATATATATATATATATATATATATATAAAAAAAAATAAATAAATACTTCCTCCTGTCTCTATCCTAAAACTCACTCACTTTTTCGGTCGCTCTATTCCACACACACACAGGCTCCAGCTCTTTGTCTGTACCATCACACACACAGAAGACAGCAGACCTGTACTCTCGTGGGGGAGCAGAGCAAGGGCTCTAGATGACATGGTCAGCACACAACACCGGCTCACACACACACACACACCCACACTATCGAAACTAGTGGTGTTGTCCCTCCCCAGAATAATACACATAATGTGAAGGTACAGGACCATACAAAACAAGACAAACAAAACGAGACAAAAGAAAAGTGTTGCCGACCTTAATTGACCTGGTTGCTGCACAGTCCTCCAGTCCTTTGAACCCAAGGGAACACAAAGTCTTGAAAGCGACCCAGAACATGATGCTGTCTCTGCAGGCGCGGATGACATGCTGTGAGGAGATCCCTGTCCACCCCAGGGATCTGTCCTGCAAGGTCCATGCCGGGGGAGCTGGACAGAGGGCTACGAGGAGGAGGTAGAGATGGTCGGGGTGATGGGAGACAGCCGTCAGGGGCCGCTCGCTCTGAGGGATACGGGTCGTGACCCAGGTAGCGAGTCAGGCAGTCCAGCCTTGGTTATTTAACCCTTTGCAGTCAAAAAGACATCAAGCACTTGTCTCTGGTCATTTTTTCTTCGGAAAAAGACGAGAAAACCTTTCAATGGCCAACAGGACCCAAAAGAAAGCCAAAATGTATCTGATAGCCTGTGATAAAGAGAGAAAGGATCGATGCTGTAAATCTCCCTCCCGATCAGAAAGGGAGTTGTGTAAAGATGGTGGTACGCTGGCCCCTAGAAGAACTGCCTTGAAGGTAGGTGGAAACCGGAAGATGACCATACTAGGGGGAGAGCGTGGTTGCACATACCCGCAACGACTCCATTTCAATCAGCTGCAGGTCGGCCCTCGATTGGAGAAACCATGGCGACGAGTTGATTGCAGGGAGGAGGTCATGGGTACAAAGGGGAAGCAGCTACATCAGTACGCCGCTTTTGCGCTGAAAAACGTAACCTGACGGCCGGAGCCTGTAGTTTGTTGTTTTGTGTTACATGTGTTTATTCTGTGTTGTAGAGGAGGATTGATCACCCCGGAGCTGTCGCTACCAAGCCAGCAATCACCCAGAGTACTTCACTGCACAGCACCACGTCTTGCACCACGGTCCCCAGAACGGAGCACGCACTATTTCATACACGGAGGACGTGGGACCGACCATCGGACTATTGTTTTGATAATTATTATTTTTGGGTCTGCAAGCCCGTCATGTACCCCCCAATACCATTGCTGGTAAAGGGATGGATTCTTTTTGTTATTTATTATTAAAATACACTGACTGTTTTTGGGAGAAATACTGCATGGACATTACTTTCATTCACTGCATCACTCACACCTGATGACATAGCCCCATGCACCATATAGATAACTCAGACATAAACAAAAATCACAGACATTTGCAGAGGTTTTTGAGATGTTGTAGTAATAACATAATGACTTAGATCGTATTAGATCGATTTATCAGTATACACGTCTATAAAGAGGTATGCGATAAATACAGCGAACAAGGGGTGGGACGGGGCTGGAAATGCAGTACTGAGGGTTCTTTTGTGATTCAGTGCCTTTTAAACCTTACTCTGAAAAAATATATATTTTAAACAGTGTGTGTGAAAATAAATTGGACCTGACGCGCCTGAAAAGCACTGAATAAATGTACTGCTAAGGGTTAAAAGTCTGCAGTCATAAAAAAAATGAAATGGAAACAAAATAAAGATATTTTATCAACAAACAGACTTTTCTTTAGGGATCCCGAGTGGCATGAGCCTTATAGCCTGGAGATCGCTGGTTCGTATCCAGGCTATGTCATTTGCCAACCATAACTGGGAGTTCCCAGAGGGCTGTGCACAATTGACCGAGCACTGCCCAGGTAGGGAGGGCTCAGGTCGGCAGGATAATCCTCGGTTCACCGCGCACCAGCAACTCCTGAAGCCAACAGGGCACCTGCAGATCTGCTGTGGAGCCATTCAGATCTGTGTTGTCCTCCAGCACTATAGGTCTGATGGCTTCACCGTGGACCTTCAGGGCAAAAAAAGACAGCTTGGCAGGGCTCGTTTCAGAGGAAGCGTGTGTCTGCCGTCATTTCAAGAAGTTGGCACAGGGGTTGCAGCGGTTGACCGAGATCAATACATACCATTGATGATTCCAAAAAAATGTGAAAAAATAGGGTAAAAAAAATCCATTGGTGACTTAAAAAAAAAAAAAAAAAAAAAAAACTTGGCTCTACCTGTGCCTACCCCCTCCTCTCAATTCCTGTTCCAAGCACCAACCCCTGTGTACAACAACCTGATCCCTCTTGTACCTGTGGCCCCGCCTCTGGAGTCATGGAAACAACATGGAAACACGGCCGCACACACACATCATTGCCCTTCATCAAGATAGACTTCTGTCTACAATAGACTTCTGTCTCGCTCACGTGATCCTGGTGAAGGGTACTTTAAGCTGGGCTGACACCCTGTGCTATTGGGAGTTGGAATTACAAGCCAAAATCCCTTGGTCTCATCACATATCCCATCCCTCGGAGTGGAGCCAAAGCAACACTCGGACAAATCTAACCCCCTCTTTTTCCCACCCCCTGGAAAAATAATCTGCATTTTGATGGAATTTTGATGTGCCCTGGCATTTGAGTCCTTCATAGTGTTTAACCACTTTAAAGGATCATGGTCTGTGATGAGAACAAAAGATCGCCCCAAGAGATAATATTTTAAAGATTCCATAACCCATTTAACAGCTAGGTATTTTCTTTTTTTTTCTTTTTATAAATTTAGTCGTCTCCAATTTTTTACCCCAATTTAATCTGCCCATAGCAGCACTACGACATGACCGCGACGGACATTATGGCGCAGACCATTACAGTGACTCCCCATAACAGCGCTATAAAGAGAATGACAACCATTATCGACTGGGAAAGAGCCCTCTCTGACCGTCAATCACTGAGCATATATAAAAAAGCTGCCCTTTCAGGGCCCTGCTGTGAGGAGGAGATCTCTCCCACCTCCTTCTGAAGAGGGACATCCTCACAGTAACATATCGATATTTTCTTTTGAAATCAGAGGTCAGCTGGGGACATAACCTCGAAGGGTAATGGTTGTCATTCTCTTTCAGGGAACCAGGGTTATGGTAATAACCTAACATTCCCTTTCAATGGAATGACAACCATTACCGAATGGGAAGCTGTACCAAAGCTGTCGTGGCTCCAAATCACCGACAGTACAGCCTCACGGCGATAGCCACAGAGCCCTCATGACGCCTAAGGGTATGCTGTCTGCAACACCCTAGAGCCCAGACAGGGTCTCACTCGGTTTGCCACATCAAGGAGGACAAAACTTGCAAATGTCTGACTACCTGTCCATGTAGTTGCATTGCATCGCTCATCTAAGGAGGCGCCATGAAGGAGAGCCCACAAAGTTGCCTGGCCCCTGGTAGAATGTGCCATAATGTCCCCCCGGTAAGGGAGAGTCTGTGGACTTGAATGGGGAACCCATAAGGACCCGCAGTACCAGTTCTAGATCCCACTTGGAGACCATACTTTTCATGGGAGGACCAAGCCTCCGAGCCCCTTTAAGAAATTGCACTGCCAGGAAATGTGCCCCAAGGGACAACGAGTCAATTTTGTCATGACACACTGATATTGCTGCCAGGTATACCTTCAACGTGGACGCTGATTTTCCTGCGTCAAACAGGTGTTGTAAGAAGGTTAATATCATCTCAATAGGGCAGGTCACAGGAGCGTGACTTTCGGGATTGCACCAGTCTTGGAAAACTTTCCATTTATAAGAGTACTGGGCTCTAGTGCTCGGCGCCCTAGCAGGCTGTCGGAGAGGAGAGCAAAATAGGGGTATCTCGGCCATCTGGATGCAACCAGCAGAACCTGTGCCCTCTCCACCCTGATCCTCTCTAGTGTCAGGGGTAGTAATGGCAGCGGAGGGAACTCATACAACAGCTCCTGTGGCCAGGGGTGAGCTAGCATGTCTACTCCTAGGGGGCCCCTGTCTCTCTCCATGGGTAACCATAGGGGGCAATGAGTGGACTCATGCAGTACGAAACCTCTCCCAAATCTGTTTCACCACTTGAGGATGCAGTCTCCATTCTGAGCTGTCTGGAGCTCTTCTGGACAGGAGGTCTGCTGCCTTGTTGTCCACACAGGGGAGGTGAACCACCCTGATGGAACGCAAGTTTCTGTGCATCCAGGAAAGGAGTCTGTGCGCTGTGTGGTGAAGGCCCAGCGAGCTCAGGCAGCCTTGGTGGTTTATTTAGGCTACCACTGTAGTATTAGAACATAAGAACATAAGAAAGTTTACAAACGAGAGGAGGCCATTCGGCCCATCTTGCTCGTTTGGTTGTTAGTAGCTTATTGATCCCAAAATCTCATCAAGCAGCTTCTTGAAGGATCCCAGGGTGTCAGCTTCAACAACATTACTGGGGAGTTGATTCCAGACCCTCACAATTCTCTGTGTAAAAAAGTGTCTCCTATTTTCTGTTCTGAATGCCCCTTTTTCTAAACTCCATTTGTGACCCCTGGTCCTTGTTTCTTTTTTCAGGCTGAAAAAGTCCCTTGGGTCGACACTGTCAATACCTTTTAGAATTTTGAATGCTTGAATTAGGTCGCCACGTAGTCTTCTTTGTTCAAGACTGAACAGATTCAATTCTTTTAGCCTGTCTGCATATGACATGCCTTTTAAGCCCGGAATAATTCTGGTCGCTCTTCTTTGCACTCTTTCTAGAGCAGCAATATCTTTTTTATAGCGAGGTGACCAGAACTGCACACAATATTCAAGATGAGGTCTTACAAGTGCATTGTACAGTTTTAACATTACTTCCCTTGATTTAAATTCAACACTTTTCACAATGTATCCGAGCATCTTGTTGGCCTTTTTTATAGCTTCCCCACATTGTCTAGATGAAGACATTTCTGAGTCAACAAAAACTCCTAGGTCTTTTTCATAGATTCCTTCTCCAATTTCAATATCTCCCATATGATATTTATAATGCACATTTTTATTTCCTGCGTGCAGTACCTTACACTTTTCTCTATTAAATGTCATTTGCCATGTGTCTGCCCAGTTCTGAATCTTGTCTAGATCATTTTGAATGACCTTTCCTGCTGCAACAGTGTTTGCCACTCCTCCTACTTTTGTGTCGTCTGCAAATTTAACAAGTTTGCTTACTATACCAGAATCTAAATCATTAATGTAGATTAGGAATAGCAGAGGACCTAATATTGATCCCTGTGGTACACCGCTGGTTACCACACTCCATTCTGAGGTTTTTCCTCTAATCAGTACTTTCTGTTTTCTACATGTTAACCACTCCCTAATCCATGTACATGTGTTTCCTTGAATCCCAACTGCATTCAGTTTGAGAATTAATCTTTTGTGCGGGACTTTGTCAAAAGCTTTCTGGAAATCTAAATAAACCATGTCATATGCTTTGCAATTATCCATTATCGATGTTGCATCCTCAAAAAAATCAAGCAAGTTAGTTAGGCACGATCTCCCTTTCCTAAAACCATGTTGACTGTCTCCCAGTACCCTGTTACCATATAGGTAATTTTCCATTTTGGATCTTATTATAGTTTCCATAAGTTTGCATATAATAGAAGTCAGGCTTACTGGTCTGTAGTTACCTGGTTCAGTTTTGTTTCCCTTTTTGTGGATCGGTATTACGTTTGCAATTTTCCAGTCTGTCGGTACCACCCCTGTGTCAAGAGACTGCTGCATGATCTTGGTTAGCGGTTTGTAAATTACTTCTTTCATTTCTTTGAGTACTACTGGGAGGATCTCATCCGGCCCAGGGGATTTGTTTATTTTAAGAGCTCCTAGTCCCTTTAACACTTCTGCCTCAGTTATGCTAAAGTTATTTAAAACTGGATAGGAACTGGATGACATGTGGGGCATGTTGTCAGTATCTTCCTTTGTAAAAACTTGTGAAAAGTAATCATTTAACATATTTGCTTTTTTTTTTTCTTCCTCTACGATTTTGCCATTTGTATCTCTTAAACATTTAATCTCCTCTTTGAATGTTCTCTTGCTGTTGTAATATTGGAAAAACATTTTGGAATTGGTTTAGCTCCCTTAGCAATGTTCATTTCTATTTCTCTCTTGGCCTTTCTAACTTCCTTTTTGACTTGCGTTTGCAGTTCTGTGTACTCTTTCTGCGTACTTTCTTTTTGGTCCTTTTTTAATGCTCTGTAAAGTGCCTTTTTTCGCTGAATATTTTTTTTAATTGATCTATTAAACCATTTTGGCAATTTAGTTTTACATTTAGATTTGTCTACTTTAGGGATATAATTGTTTTCGGCCATATGAGTCTTCCCAGCGACAGCGAGTGGAAGCGACAGCGAGTGGGAGAAGTACAGGCGTGGAAAAGTACAGAGCAGTTTCGAAGCAGAAAGGAGAAATTGCATCTTGAATTGCTTTAATCAGAAAACAGAGGACATTGGGGAAACACAGCAGCAGCTCAAAGTCAAACAGCCGCGTGTGTTTTTCTGATAACAAACAAGCTGAAACTCGGAGCAGCTGATTCAAATTCAGCGCCGTTTTGAGACACGGGCGAGGGGAGGAGCCAACAGCACAGCAGAACAACGCAGTTAAACGAGGCAGTCTTCCCAGCGACAGCGAGTGGAAGCGACAGCGAGTGGGAGAAGTACAGGCGTGGAAAAGTACAGAGCAGTTTCGAAGCAGAAAGGAGAAATTGCATCTTGAATTGCTTTAATCTGAAAACAGAGGACATTGGGGAAACACAGCAGCAGCTCAAAGTCAAACAGCCGCGTGTGTTTTTCTGATAACAAACAAGCTGAAACTCGGAGCAGCTGATTCAAATTCAGCGCCGTTTTGAGACACGGGCGAGGGGAGGAGCCGACAGCACAGCAGAACAACGCAGTTAAACGAGGCAGTCTTCCCAGCGACAGCGAGTGGAAGCGACAGCGAGTGGGAGAAGTACAGGCGTGGAAAAGTACAGAGCAGTTTCGAAGCAGTTTGACGGCTGGAGAAGAAACTAAACTTCAAAAAAAAAAAAAAAAAAAAACCTCAACATGGTCTTCAAGCCAGTAATCTGTGACACCTGCTTGATGTGGGAAATCCGAGAAAACCCAACGGAGCTAAACCAAGTGTGCGTAAAGTGCCGCGCGATCCAGGATTTGCATAAACTAGTAAGTATGCTAGAAATGGAGCTGGAAGAGGTGAGACAGCAACAGGATCTTGAGGAACTGGCACACCCACAATTCATGGAAGTCTGCATCACCCCTAACAGACTGAAAGCCACCAGGGAGATAGAAGGTCAGAACAGCTGGGTTCAGGTAGGCAGAAGCAGGGAAAAAAAGAAACTTCGTCAAACACCACCACCAGAAATCAAAACAACCAACAGATTTGAGTCACTTCAGAATTTTGATGAGCAGAACCAACAACAAGAGAATGAAAGGAACAACATCCAGGACCCTATTGACAGTGGTGACCAGACAGCAAAAAGAAGAGAGGTCATGATTGTTGGGGACTCCATATTGAGAAACACAGCAAGTTCAGTTCGCAGTTTGGACCCCCTTACTACAACAGTGTGCTGCCTTCCGGGAGCCTCGGTCAAGCACATCACTGAGAACGTGGACAGGCTCCTAGAACGAACAGGAGACGACCCGGTAGTAGTCGTCCACATCGGTACAAACAACATTGGAAGAGACAGACCAAAATCCCTGCAAAACAAATTCAGAGAGCTAGGAAGGAAATTAAAAGAGAAAACCAAAACTGTGGTATTTTCTGGTATACTACCCGCACCTTGCAAAGGACCATATGGACAGCTGGAAATAATTAATCAAAACGAATGGCTGAAGACGTGGTCTATCCGGACCAGCACATGTTTGTGCACTAACTGCTGGCGAAAATGATATAACTCCAGATTCATTACTTGCAGCTCTTGGGCATTTATGTGCGCTTGCTACAAATGTCCCTTCCATTGACCTCTTATTCCTCTCCCATTCCAGACCGCTCCTCAGCCCAGGCTGGACGCGTCTGCAGTGACCCCTTCCCTTCTGTGAGGGGATCCGAGGGGAGATCCGAGGCGCAGATCGTCAGGACGAAGCCACCACTCCAGTGTCTTCCGGCATTGTCTGGACCCTCGCACCATCCGGTACCGATCTCGAACCAGGTGCACCTTGAGCATATTTACCCAGGCTTGAAGCAGGTGCATTCTCAGCAGCCCTAGTGGAAGGATTCTCGAGGCGGCTGCCATCAGCCCCAACAACCTTTGATATATTTTGACCTGTAGGAGAGTGTCGTATCTGAATAGGGAGAGTGTGGCCTCCAACGACCAAATCCTGTCTTCCGACAGTGAGGCAAGCATGTTCACAGAGTTCAATTTGATCCCTAGGAACACTGTGGACTGAGACGGTATGAAGTTGCTCTTCGAGAGCCTTAACTTCGTCACATTATCGATGACCTGTTTTGTTTGCGCCTCTGCGTGTGCTTTGGAATGTGCGCAAACTAGCCAATCGTTCAGGATCCGAATACCCCGCAACCTGAGTGGAGCCAGTGCTGCATCCATGTACTTTGAAAATGGCAGCACACAGAATTTGTATGTGTTGCCTTGAAAGGCCGGACTGGACTGGACTGGAGGATACGCTGTGCTGTCAACTTATTGAACTTCCTCTATTTGAGGAACGAGTTGAGGACCCTGAGATCTAGAATAGGTTTGAAACCGCCGTCCCTCTTGGGCACCAGGAAGTACCTGGAGTAAAAGCCGCTGAGGGCATCGCTTGGACTTACCAAGTGCACAGCGTTCTTCTGTTGAAGATTGGTGATCTCCTGTTAAAGGAGTATCGCACTCACTGGTTTGGTGGTGGTGAGGAGCACACCCTTGAAGGGTGACGGACCTAAGCGGAATTGTAGAGCGTATCCATGTCTCATTGTCGATAGCACCCAGGAGTCCTGGGTGCAGCCTTGCCATGGGTCATTGCCATTGGTTAGTCCGGTTGTGAGGGCGGTTGGTTGCGGCCGGGGCCCCTCAGGAGCGGTCTCCCTTGGGCTTGGGAGGGGGCAGGTTTTTCTTAGGCCCTGGCCTCAGTCTCCAGCCGGAGAATCAGTTACTCCTGAGGCCTCACAGTCTCCGCCAGCTCTTGGAAGCACTGCTCAGCGGAGCTTGTACGCCTCAAAGGTGACTGTGACAGGGATCGTCTGCACCTGCGCGGGGAAGGAGAGCCTGTCACCTGGTGAACGCTCCCTTGAGTGGTACCGCTTCAGCGGTGACCATCTCACCTCCGCTGAGAGGTGCCTGCGGCTCTGTACCGGTGGTGGAGAAGGGGAGGGTGATCCAGGTGTGAGGGAGAGCTCCCTGGTCACTGTAGCGGGCAGGGGGGTGGGGGGTGGGGGTCCTAGAGGACCTCTGCGGAGGACCCTGGACCATGGACCTCATTCTCCCATGGCTCGGGGAGAGAGACTCTGCTGGGGATAGGGCTGCTCTCCTGCATTTAGTTTTTTCTGAGAACTTCCTGCATGGAGAGCAGTCCAGTTCACCCACCAGTGCTTTGGCGGCATGGTCTGGCCCTAAGCATCTGACGCAGGACAGGTGCTCATCCTGTCTGGGCTGCTTCGCCGCACACTGGTCGCACTGGTGGAAACTAGTGGAGGACCCACTTGAATGCATTGATATGGCATGTGCATAGGCGGGGCTGCTGCATTCGATCCCGACAGGAATCGCGATCGGTCGGTGCCGACTCTATTGGCGCCGAGGTCGGTGCCAATGGTAACACGGTCGGTACCGGGCTGTAGACGCCGCCGAAGGCGTTCACCGGTGCCAGGATCGGCGTCGAGGAGAGAGCTGATGGTACCGAGCGGTCGGTGCCGATGGTGAACACGGTCAGCCCTGAAGATGGTTACACCGGTGCCGAGGTTTTTTTTTTGGGGGGGGGGGTTTTGGGTCGCTGTGACCAATTAAATCGGCATAAAGGATGATGCTGTGAGCCCGCCATAAAGCACCACAACAGCTCCCAACACGGTATATCAAACTACACAAGGCCTTGTGTAGTGAAAAAAGACTAATGGCCGCTTGCCAATCTCGCAAAAGGGGTCGAAACTAGCTCTAGTCAATAAACTGATGGGAGAATCAAGCAACAGCACTCTCAGTAACGCTTGAAAGCGTGATCTTACCGTGGATGTTATTAAATTTGAAGGTTGAAACCAACAAATCAGACAAATTCAGACAAAAAAGCATGAAGTAATCTGTGACCTTTCTCAGCGAAGTGAGAAAGAAAATGGTGATATGTTACTGTGAGGACGTCCCTCTTCAGCAGGAGGTGGGAGGGACTTCCCCCTCACAGCAGGGCCCTGATAGGGCAGCTTTTTTATATATGATCAGTGATTGACGGTCAGAGAGGGCGCTTTCCCATTCGGTAATGGTTGTCATTCCATTGAAAGGGAACTACAATTCCCATAAGACTGTGAAATTCACAAAGGCATCACTTACCAGGAACTCGGACACACAATGCAGTCAGAGCGGAGTTCACCACCAACTTTCTGATTGCAGAAGACTATAGTTTTTTTTTCACTGGAATGCAGGGTCTGTCTCAATAAATTACAGATTGTACTAGAGGGAGAGCAAATATGAACATTTCTGGGCATTTGTGAAGGGGGTTTTACAGCTCTGCTCTCCTTGATTGACGTGGAATGGGAGAATCTCAGAGATAACAGATGCATAGAAATGTAAGGGCCTTGGTAAAGGAATGTTTGTGAGGCTTGGAAACTTGTCACATATACAGGTATAGTGAGGAGGAGTCATAAATGACATAATTAAAAGGGTGTGTTTTGGAATCTACAAAACTGAAATGAATGCCTTGTCTGGTGCTCAGTTCTGTCGATCTCACTGCAGCCCTGAGTGACAAATTCTGTTCAATACAATTGTCTATTCTACGCTACACCAATAAACATATATAGTTGACAAAACTAATATTGTATATCAGTTTTATTATTTCTTACAGCACTAATTCTAGTTCTATTATTATTATTATTATTATTATTATTATTATTATTATTATTATTATTATTATTTAATTGTGCATTTGTATCTTTCATTGAGTGAATATTCCACCCTCAAGGGCTTAGCTTATATTACAATTGGTCGATATCCACAGTTGTTTGTCAAAGGTATCCCAATGTATGCTTCTGCTACACACATTAAATGGTGATTTCTTGTTTCTTTGAAAATATATTTATTCAGGGATACAGAACACAACACAAACAAAGCAGTATGTAACTGTAACAAACTGAACTGTTTTGGAACTTTTTTTAATATTAGAAAATAGAAGAATAGGGCGATTTTAGGAATGTACCATCTATCTATCTATCTATCTATCTATCTATCTATCTATCTATCTATATATATATATATATATATATATAGGGCTGTCTGTAGGAATGTACTATATACATGTATTCAACATTAATTGTAGGGTGTTACATTTCCATAAATTAGGGTTTGGACGACCACTGTATACACACACACACGGTATGCATCTATCTATTCTCTAACAGCTTACACGATTACATTTTTAGGTGCCCTGTCAAATGGGAAAACGAACGTTTCTATATGTTGTGGCAGTGGCAGACAAAAGAAACACCAAAGGCAGTTTTGGGACCAAAATAGCGGAAACAACAACCACTGTTTATTTCTTCCTTGAGAAATGGACACTCTGAGAAATGGGATGGGGGGCTAGTAGTAAACAAAGAGAACACATACGCACATCCAAAGAGAACACATACACACATCCAAAGAGAACACATACACACACATCCAAAGAGAACACATACACACACATCCAAAGAGAACACATACACACACATCCAAAGAGAACGCATACACACACATCCAAAGAGAACACATACACACACATCCAAAGAGAACACATACACACACATCCAAAGAGAACACATACACACACATCCAAAGAGAACACATACACACATCCAAAGAGAACACATACACACACATCCAAAGAGAACACATACACTCACATCCAAAGAGAACACATACACTCACATCCAAAGAGAACACATACACTCACATCCAAAGAGAACACATACACTCACATCCAAAGAGAACACATACACTCACATCCAAAGAGAACACATACACACACATCCAAAGAGAACACATACACACACATCCAAAGAGAACACATACACACACATCCAAAGAGAACACATACACACACATCCAAAGAGAACACATACACACACATCCAAAGAGAACACATACACACACATCCAAAGAGAACACATACACACACATCCAAAGAGAACACATACACACACACCCAAAGAGAACACATACACACACACCCAAAGAGAACACATACACACACACCCAAAGAGAACACATACACACACATCCAAAGAGAACACATACACACACATCCAAAGAGAACACATACACACACATCCAAAGAGAACACATACACACACATCCAAAGAGAACACATACACACACATCCAAAGAGAACACATACACACACATCCAAAGAGAACACACACACACACATCCAAAGAGAACGCATACACACACATCCAAAGAGAACACATACACACATCCAAAGAGAACACATACACACACATCCAAAGAGAACACATACACACACATCCAAAGAGAACACATACACACACATCCAAAGAGAACACATACACACACATCCAAAGAGAACACATACACACACATCCAAAGAGAACACATACACACACATCCAAAGAGAACGCATACGCACACATCCAAAGCCTTTCAAGGTGCAGGGTAGAAAAATTTTAAAGTTAAACAAACGTAGTACCCACACACTTGTATATTATGCTACAAAGTTTTTATATTTTATTATACCCAAGATCACTGTTTTGATCTGCAAGAGATCTTCATCAAACCTGGTATGCAACTGCTTTACAATTGTGCAATACGAGTATCACTGACTCTGAAGTGAAGACTGACTGTGAAGTCATATTAAAACCTACATACTGAGGGAGGCGGGAGGAGTTCCTGGTAAGTGATATGTTTGTGAACTTTGCAGAGTCTTCTTGGAATTGAATTGTTGTTCAGCACAGTAATGTCGTAGCGTTGTTATGGGCAGTCGCTGTAATGGTTGACGCTGTAATGTCCATCGCTGTAATGTCGTAGCGTTGTTATGTGCAGTCTCTGTAATGGTTGACGATTTAATGTCCATCGCAGTAATGTCGTAGCGTTGTTATGTGCAGTTGCTGTAATGGTCGACACTGTAATGTCCCTCATGGTGATGTTTGAGCAGTCTTGGACTTGTGGTTATATTGTGATAAGTCTAAAATGATGTCCACTCGAGGTATGAGATAAGCATCAAACTTTGAGATAGCATTCACCCTCCTGAAGTCGATGCACGACCTCGATGTCCCATCTGGTTTTATTACAGGAACAATGGGGCTGCACCATTTGCTCCTGGAGGGCTCTGTTACCCCAAGCTGTAACATGCTCATCACCTCCTCATGGACAGCTATCCTCTGACTTTCTGCGATACGGTATGGCCTCTCTCATACTCGTAGATCTGGTGGATTGATAACAGTATGTTCGATTATGTGTGTTCTACCAGGCAAACTAGAAAACACATCAAACATTTAAATGAATTCTCTTCTTGTTAATTGAGTTGCCAGCAGAATCTCCTTTACTGTATCAGACTTAACTGAGGGTCCAAAGTCCTCCAACAAAGTAGCTGGGGATATAAAATAGACTTTCATTTCTAACCAGGGTTTAAGGAGATTAATATGATACATTTTAATTTCTTGCTGACGCCCAGGCTGTTGGATTGCATCATTGATCTTTTCAATCTGTATAATGAGGTCCGGATTGACCAAATTTTTTTAAGTTTGTACAATTGCTGAATACAGCCATATATACAAGTTAGTGGCTTGATCAGTAAGCATTTCTTTGGGAATCCCCACCCTAGAAAATATTTTCACCAATTCAGAAGCTACTACATTCACATTCATTGAACATAAGGGAACTGGATAATGTGTCGCATAATCCACTACTACTAAAATATAACGATAATCATAGTCAGAAACAGGGCAAACTGCTCTGGGAACCACTAACTGACATTCTGAACATTACCGGATATATTTCTGCACACCCATGTATCCCAGGCCAATAAAACTCTGCCAGAATATGTTCCAGAGTCTTCCCATCCCACCTAAATGCCCCGAAAAGGGGAGTTCATGAGCTAATCTCATGACCTCACGTTGAAAAGGCTCTGGAACCAATAACTGTGTTAGCAATTTCCCAGACATAGCAAACTTCCCCTCAAGGCACCCGAACTGGTCAAAGACATTCTGCAGAGCAGGGTCATTTTGCTGTTCAAGCCCCAGGTCTATGTTACGGCTCCACTGATCAGGTACCTCAAGGGGAGTCACGTGTTCTACCTGCTCTCCAGTCTCAGCAGCCCTGTCCCCCTCGGACACATTGCGTGCCAATTCCTGTACTGTTACAGTTGCAAGACTGGTTAACCATTAAGTCAATATCCACCCCTCCAGTAACGCGTGGGTACTCTGATGCACTTGCAGTAAGGGCACCTTCTGCCTGAGCCCAGGATTTTGCTGTGATGTTGCATTCCACTGTGGGGTAGTCCCAGATAATGTGTCCTGGCTCTCTGGTTCTAAAGCAAACAGGTCCAGAAGGTGTCGATGAGGATGGGAGTGGTCTGTCCCACTGGTTGGTGACCAACGGGTGAGGGTTTTTTTCTTTAGCCCAAGCTGAGGTAGGTCTTAGTCTCCATTGTTTTGGAGCTGGATCTTCCCTTATGGGCTTAGATTTATTACTAAAGGTCATGGTGTTGCTGGGTTTTGATGCAGGAGAGGCCTCTGGGGCTGCCACTTCCACAGCATGTTTATATGCCTCTGCCAGGGCAATCACTTTGTCAAGGGTTCTAGGTTGATTCCTCCTCACCCACTCTTTGTTCCATGGAGGAAGAATTGCTGTGAACTGCTCCACCACTATTAGCTGCACCAGTTCATCAGTGGTGTGGAGGGTGGGACATAGCCAACGGGTACACTGGTCCAGTAGGAATTGACTGGCTACCCTTGTTCTTGTCCCCTCCGGTGGTTGGTACTCCTGGAAGCGACGACGGTAGGGTTCCTCCATGATCCCAAGACGTAGAAGACTAGCCCTTTTGATTTTTTTAAAGTCTAGAGCATCTGTTTAGGAGCGACATATATAGGCACACTTGAGCCTATCTAATTATAAGGGTGCTAGTTTGGTGGGCCAGTTCTCTCTAGGCCACAGTGATGCTTTTTTTACTTGCTCAAAAGTCATTAAAAACACCTTGGGATCTTTGCACGGTGTCATCTTCTGTAGTTTTGGCTGTGTAGCAAATATCTGGATGACCGCTGCATCAGATACTGGAGGTCCTGATAGCTTGTCCACAAGCTGGCCATAGAACTGGGCCGGATGTTGTTGCCGTTGCACCTCTCTCCTCTCTGGCCCGCTCCTGCTCTTGCAGCAGTGTTATTAATGTCTCCGGGTTCATTATAAACCCCCTCTTCTGACTCCACGTGTGACAGGATGGTGGTGGTAAGGAGACAAGAACACAATGTTTGTCTCCTTATGTTACTAACAAACAGCTTTGTCTCTACCTGTGTAGACTGTTAATCTCACCCCTTCTCCTCTCGTGGTCTCATCACACAATGGTTCTCCAGTGCATGACCTCCAAAATCTCTCCCCAGTTTAAATCCACAGCCCTCCTCGAGCTATTTCCTATTGTCGTCGCAGCCTCCCTCTGGGAAAACAAGTTTTGCAATGCTGTAGATTACAGGGAATAAAAGTGGGTGATTACCAATGGTTCCTGCTCTAGAAATGGCCCTGTTAGCAACATTGTGGTACCTGATGTACATATATTGTAAGAGCATGATACAGACCATTTACATGTAATTACATACTTTTTCCACACGTACGTACCATATTAGAGCAGGAGCCATTGGTAGTTAGTAATCTAAAGTGCTGCCAAATGTTTTTTTAAAGCCTGGTTATTACACCTTTGTCCAGAAATTTTTACACCACAAAGGACTGCAGTACAATGTGTATTAATTAAAACACTCATTTTAAATAATTATTGGAGTTTTTACACGAGTAGACATTATGGTTTGTGCCCTTAAAGATTATGAAGGATAAACTAAATTCAAACCGTCATCTGGTAATTAATTTCAAATCCATGAATGCCTGTACAAGAGGAGAAAATACACAAGGTAACACAGAATTGCAAGGACCAAAATCTAGAACCACTGTTCATATGTTTTATTACTTCTCCTTACTTATTTAGGGCCCTATAATATAAAGATATTTTGATCTTGAAAGTCGCAGGTGGGACCATAGAACAGGGAAATAAAACAAAAAGAGAGAGTCTAGTTAGAGAAAACCATAAAATAAATCTATTGAAGCAACTATAAAAAGGGACAATACCGACAAAACAGTATTAAATATAAACAAAGTACCAGAGAATATATTGCAACAAATGTGTTTAATACCCCTTTAGTGCTAGACATTTTAGAACTATATACAGTATTTATGTATTTATTTATTTACTTATTTATTTATTTGTATTAAATGCGCTTCTGTTTAAACAAAAAAAAAATAATCAATTTTCATTGTGGCAAGCACAATACATTTTTAAAAACAAAAATAAATAACAAATATCATAAGCATATCCTATTTCTTCTATTACTATTTTAGGAGTGTTTAACTTTGCATGCACACCTTTCTATCGTACATAGGGTATTAACTCAACACCTTCCATTCTTTACCGTGGTTTATTTTTCTTCTGTTATATAAAACGAGTCCCAGTAAGATTAAGGTGCACTTGTCTGACCCTTAAACTGTATGGAGGTATTTCCTGCTGCACTGTACATGATCTTTAACTTGATTCATAAAGTATGTGTAAGCCACATTCCTAACTGAAATATGATAAACAAAACTTCAGATCGTATCTACATGGAATTGATTTTATCTACAGTTTCATTTGTAATATTCCATGTTATGCAACATTGTGTGTGCGTGTGTGTGTATGTGTATATATATATATATATATATATATATATATATCTATATATTATATGATCTCAATATCTTCTATATATACTAGTATCATATATCTTATATTTCATATATCCCTTATTTACACATAATAAAGGTATCTTGGCCTATTTGGCCTATCTTGCTCGTTTGGTTGTTAGTAGCTTATTGATCCCAGAATCTCATCAAGCAACTTCTTGAAGAATCCCAGGGTGTCAACTTCAATAGCATTACTGGGGAGTTGATTCCAGACCCTCACAATTCTCTGTGTAAAAAAGTGCCTCCTATTTTCTGTTTTGAATGCCCCTTTTGTCTAATCTCCATTTGTCATCCCTGGTCCTTGTTTCTTTTTTCAGGTCAAAAAAGTCCCTTGGGTCGACATTGTCAATACCTTTTAGAATTTTGAATGCTTGAATCAGGTTGCTGCTTAGTCTTCTTTGTTCAAGACTGAACAGATTCAATTATTTTAGCCTGTCTGCATATGACATGCCTTTTAAACCCGGAATAATTCTGGTCGCTCTTCCTTGCACTCTTTCTAGAGCAATAATATCCTTTTTGTAGCGAGGTGACCAGAACTGACCACAATATTCAAGATGAGGTCTTATTAATGCATTGTACAGTTTTAATATTACTTCCCTTGATTTAAATTCAACACTTTTCATAATATATCTGAGCATTTTGTTGGCCTTTTTTATAGCTTCCCCACATTGTCTAGATGAAGACATTTCTGAGTCAACAAAAACTCCTAGGTCTTTTTCATAGATTCCTTCTCCAATTTCAGTATCTCCGATATGATATTTATAATACACATTTTTTATTTCCTGCGTGCAGTACCTTACACTTTTCTCTATTAAATGTCATGTGCCATGTGTCTGCCCAGTTCTGAATCTTGTCTAGATCATTTTTGAATGACCTTTGCTGCTGCAACAGTGTTTGCCACTCCTTCTATTTTTGTGTCATCTGCAAATTTAACAAGTTTGCTTACTATACCAGAATCTAAGTCATTAATGTAGATTAGGAATAGCAGAGGACCTAATACTGATCCTTGTGGTACACCGTTGGTTACCACACTCCATTCTGAGTTTTTTCCTCTAATCAGTACTTTTCTGTTTTCTGCATGTTAACCACTCCCTAATTCATGTGCATGCATTTCCTTGAATCCCTACTGCGTTCAGTTTGAGAATTAATCTTTTATGCGGGACTTTGTCAAAAGCTTTCTGGAAATCTAAATAAACCATGTCATATGCTTTGCAATTACCCATTATCGATGTTGCATCCTCAAAAAAATCAAGCAGGTTAGTTAGACACAATCTCCCTTTCCTAAAACCATGCTGACTGTCTCCCAGGACCCTGTTACCATATAGGTAATTTTCCTTTCTTGGTCTTATTATAGTTTCCATAAGTTTGCATATAATAGAAGTCAGGCTTACTGGTCTGCAGTTACTTGGTTCAGTTTTGTTTCCCTTTTGTGGATCGGTATTACGTTTGCAATTCTCCAGTCTGTCGGTACAACCCCTGTGTCAAGAGACTGTTGCATGATCTTGGTAAGCGGTTTGTAAATAACTTCTTTCATTTTTTTGAGTACTATTGGGAGGATCTCATCAGGCCCAGGGGATTTGTTTATTTTAAGAGCTCCTAGTCCCTTTAACACTTCTGCCTCTGTTATGCTAAAGTTATTTAAAACTGGATAGGAACAGGTTGACATGTGGGGCATGTTGTCTGTATCCTCCTTTGTAAAAACTTGTGAAAAATAACCATTTAATATATTTGCTATATTTTGTTCTTCATCTATGATTTTTGCCATTTTTATCTCTTGGACATTTAACCTCCTGGTCCCTCGGGAGGGGGATCAGAATACCTCCTGGGTATCCCTGCCTGTCGTAAGAGGCGACTAAAAGGGTTGTGTCAGGAAGGGCATCCGACGTAAAACCATCTTGCCAAAACCATGGTTGCAAAGAACACAAATCACATACCGAATCAGTCGGGGCCCGGGTTAACAACGGCTGCCATTAGTGCTGTGTCCCAAAAGGGTACTAATGGAAATTATGCTACTGTGGGGAAAACTGTAGAGTGGGGTCTACAGAAAAGAAACAAGGTGAAGGGGCCTGAAAGGAATGTTAAGTCAATGAGAGTGGGGAGTTGGAATGTTGGTACCATGACAGGGAGAGGGAGAGAATTGGTTGAAACTATGGCAAGGAGAAAAGTGGAGATTTCTTGTGTGTGCAAGAAACCAAGTGGAAAAGAAACAGCTCAAGACACCTAGGAGAGGGATACAAGATTCTATACGCTGGAAAGAGTACAAAAATGAATGGAGTGGGTGTGATAGTATGCAAAGACCTAGCAGACAAGATAGTGAGGGTGGTTAGACACTCAGACATGATTATCAATGTACAGGTGGCCTTTGAGAGCGGGTTGTGGAATATCATCTCTGTATATGCACCACAGGTAGGAAGACCACAGGAGGAAAAGGACAGCTTCTTGGAAGGTCTCGAAGAAGTGGTTAGCAGAATCCCAGGAAATGAAATGGTGGTAATTGGAGGAGACTTCAGTGCACATTTAGGAGAGAAATGCCCAGATTATCCAGATGAACATGGTCAGAGAGGGCTAGGAGAGAGAAATGAAGAAGGCGGAAGGCTACTAGAAACACTCCAAGCTCTTGAATTGTTTGCAGTGAACACAGGGTTCACGAAGAATTATGAGCAAAAGGTGACATACAGGAGTGGAGGCCATGATACCCAAATAGACTACATATTAGTGAGAAGAACTGATAGAGCGAAAGTCCAAGATGCTAAAGTCCTGCCCTATGAGGCTGCTACCAGACAACACAGGCTACTAGTGATGGACATCACAATATTGAAGGAGCGAAGAATAAAGCAGAGAAAACGCCCAGCACGAACAAAAGTGTGGAAACTGAGAGAAAACAAAGTAGATTTCAACAGGCTGGTGAGAGAAATGAAAAACAACACAGAGGAAACAGAGGAGCCTTCAGTTGAAGAAGAGTGGACTGAGATGAGCCACATCCTAGAAGAGGCTGCTACCAGGGTTTGTGGAAAGACAAGAGGAGGCAGACCGAGGGAAAATGAAGAGTGGTGGTGGGATTTGGAAGTTCAGGAAACACTGAAGGAAAAGAAAAAAGCATACAAAGCACTGAAAGATGGCACTGGAGAACTAGAAGAATATAAGAGACTAAAGAAGGTAGCAAAAAGAAGTGTAGCAAGAGCAAAGGAAAGAGCCTGGAAAGAATGGCATGAGAAACTTGAAACAAAGGAAGGAGAGGTCCAAATCTACAAGATTGCTAAACATAGAGCGAGACAGAAAAAAGATATTATCCGGGTGGCAGTACTCAAGGATGGAGAAGGCAGAGTCTTGATTAAAGAAGAGCAGATCAAGCAAAGATGGCTGGAGTACTTCAAAAACCTGTTAAATGTAGAAAATGAGAGGGAGAACCTAATGGAGGCAGAAGTAGTGTGTGGACCAATCCAAGAAATCTCAGTAAAGGAAGTGACAGAAGCTATCAAAGAGATAAAAGTGGGCAAAGCAACTGGACCATCAGGAATAGCAGCAAAACACTTTAAAAACCTTGATGAAGAGGGGATTCAGTGGCTGACGAGATTGCTAAACAATATTGCAAAGGAAGAGAGAATTCCAGAAGAATGGACAAAAAGCAGTATGGTTACCATCTACAAGGAGAAAGGAGACCCAGTGGAGTGTAAAAACTATAGAGGAATAAAACTTCTGGAACATGGATTGAAAATCCTGGAAAAAATTCTGGACAAGAGACTCAGGAAGATAGTCAGGATCCACAACTCACAATTTGGATTCTCAGCGGGGAAAAGCACAACAGATGCCATTTTTGTGATGAGACAGTTACAGGAGAAGACACTAGAGAAAGGGAAAAAGATGTATGTGGCCTTTCTGGACTTGGAGAAGGCATATGACCGTGTGCCCAGAGAGGTGGTGTATTGGTGCTTGAGGAAGAAAGGAGTACCAGAAAGCATGGTGAAGTTAGTTCAAGCAACCTATAGAGATGCAACTACAAAGGTGATCACACAACGGGGAGAGACAAAAGAGTTTGAAATCACAGTTGGAGTACACCAAGGATCAGCACTAAGTCCTTTCCTTTTTATAAACATTATTGACACACTGACAGAGGAGCCAAGAACAGAAGTGCCTTGGGAACTCATCTTTGCTGATGATGTGGCACTGATGGCAGATTCAGAAGTAGAACTACAGGAGAAAGTGTTCAAATGGCAGAGCAGTCTGGAAAAGGGTGGACTGAAAATGAATGCAGAAAAATCTGAAATAATGGTAATGGAGAGAAGAGGAGATACTATGACCACTGTTGAGGAGACAAACGGAGGAAAACTGAAACAGGTTGATGGCTTTAAATACCTTGTATCAGAAGTGGTAAAGGGAGGAGAAACACTGGAGGCAGTAAAACACAGAGTGAAAGCTGGATGGAACAAGTGGAGAGAAGTAACTGGAATAATCTGTGACAGGAAAATTCCCAGAAAGTTAAAGTGCAAAATGTACAAGACTGTGATTAGACCTGTACTACTATATGGAGCTGAATGCTGGGCAGTTGGAAAGAGGGAAGAGAACCTGATGAGAAGAACTGAAATGAGGATGTTGAGATGGATTCTGCAGATTTCATACGGTGGCAGCTGAATGGCTCCGGAGGCCTGATAATTAGTGCAAAGAGGGAACAAGAACCTGATGAGATGTAGGGTGGTGGATGTGGTTGAGAAGATGCGAGAGGCGAGGTTACGGTAGTATGGACATATCATGAGGAGGGACGTTGAGGAAGTAACAAAGAGGGTAATGGAATTTGAGGTGGAAGGTAACAGGAGAAGAGGCAGGCCTAGAAAGAGATGGATAGATTGTGTGAGAAAAGATATGGAGGTATGTGAAGTGAGTGAGGAAGATGTGCTCGACAGAGACAAGTGGGATGTCACAGGAAGGGCAAGGCCAACGAGATGGACTCCATAGATTGTGTGCAGCTGAGAGCTACCCCAGTGGACCAAAGCAAGACTGACCCCGGTGGACAGTCTAAGGCTGTGAAAAAGAAGAAAGAAGGAGGACATCTTAAACCCTCCTCTTTGGAATGTTAAGTTAAACTTAGTATTGGGAAAAAACATTTTGGATTATTTAGCCCCCTTAGCAATGTTCGACATTTAACTCCTCTTTGAATGTTCTCTTGCTGTTGTAATATTGGGAAAACATTTTGGAATTAGTTTTAGCCCCCTTAGCAATGTTCATTTCTATTTCTCTCTTAGCATTTCTAACTTCCTTTTTGACTTCCATTTGCAGTTCCGTGTACTCTTACTGTATACTTTGTTTCTGGTCCATTTTAAATGATCTAAAGTGTCTTTATTTGCTGAATATTTTTTAATTGATCTGTTAAACCATTTTAGCAATTTAGTTTTATATTTAGATTTGTCTACTTTTGGTATGTCATTGTTTTGCGCCTCTAGTACTACTTTAAAAAAAAATAAAAACCTGAGAATTTTATTTTTTTATTACCTTGTATGCTTTTGTTTTCATCTAGTGACTCTTTCACCTGTGTAACACACAAGGATCATTGATTTTAGGTGTACAAAAATAGTAAAATAAAATGGCAGCAATGCTTTTTTCCCATAACTGTTATTTAGGGCAGTTAGCCTTCGTTAAAACAATATTTGACAGTTATGTTTATCTATAGGGGTGTGAGAGTGTGGTGGAATTCACTGAACACAAACACAGCGTTTCATGTGTGAACACCCCTTAGGGGTGTAGGTTATTAATTTCCCCACAAGGTGGCACTGCACTGCTACCTCACCCGAATAACAACTATGGCCCGCCCTGCTCCCCATCCCCGAATAAGATGGGAATGTGGGGGCTAGTGGATGAATGCACTACACACATGCAGCAGGTGCACTCAAAATAATAAGTCTTCAAAACAAAATTGGAGAAGCAAAAAGACGAATAAACACAATCATGTAAAACTATCAAACAAAAGGTTGCTAGCCTCAACATGCACGCGTTTCCCGCACCCACCTTCGCTACACTAGCCCGCCCGTACGAGCTAAGGGGGTCTTCAATCTGGTGCCTTCTCGGCTACTCCTCTATCTATGGGCCTAAACTTTCCCCGCTACTACACGAAGTTACACAGGTGTTTGGACAGAAATAAAGAAATCACTCTTCTACGCCCCGATCCCAGAAATCACGCTGGACCGGTCCTCGCCCAGAGCAGCCCTCCCTATCCTGGCATCCGATAAAGACACCACAACTGAGTAGTACGCAGAGCGTTAACGTATAGAGTCATAACGCAGTCCCGTGCCAATGGGCCCCCCCTGGCTATCAAACGCCGACCTGAGGAAGAGCAAGAGTCGGGATGTATTCCAGCCTCCCCACAAAAAATCTTGGGACGTAAGTCTCACTCGTCCGCCGTCTCAGCAGTTAATAACATCCTGGAGAAAGGGGATACAAAGCATACTCTTAGCCGGACAAACCACGCAGCCACACACTGGGGACAGACACTACAACTGTTCTGAAAGGCGAGGCGCACAAGAGCAAAGACTCTGGGAAACGACAGAAAAGACTAGACATCCGAGATGAAAATGGTCGTGAGCATCGAGCATACCGGGACTCGTGCCCCGTCTTTCTCCGCTATGGCCCGTCTCTGGAGAGGCCCGGATGAGCCTCCAGGGAGTGACAAACCCAGGCTTACTAATCAGTATTATAGGTCAAACGTTCTGCAGGTCTCGCGCCTGTCAAGACCCGCACTCCTTAGCAATACACAACCCCTCTAAGAAAGAGCGAGCCCCTTCCCGCCTCCCTGTGTCCACTGCCATGCTTGACAGCGTGCCCTTCATGGCCGCCCGAGCTCCCCTCATAGAGCACACGAGACGTGCCGACGAGCCCGCTGGCTTACAGAGGATCCCCCCACCCTTTCCCTCCCCTCGTGAGCAACCGGAGAGAGTCGCTTCGCCTTCGAAAATCCTTCCTCCTAGTCCCATGCCTTCTCCAAACCTTCTGAGACAACACTGCCCCGAGACTTGCATCTGATGCATCCGTCTGCAGGGTAAACCACCTGCTGAAATCTGGGCTACACAGTACTGGCTTACTACACATTCTACGCTTCAAAGCAAGAAAGGCCCTCTGACACGGCTCCATCAACTGAACTGTATTTGGGGCAGCCTTTCGGGTGAGGTCTGTCAAAGGAGCAGCAAGTGTAGTGAAGCTCGGGATGAACTTTCTATAATAACCCGCTAGTCCCAAGAAAGAGCGCACCTGGGTTTTGGTCATAGGGACCGGCCAGTCAGCCAAGGCTTTCACCTTAGCAATTGGCACTCTGATCTGACAGCTCCCTACTCAAAACCCCAACTACTCTGACTCACTCTTCCCAATTGCACACTTCTTTGTGTTAGTAGTGAGCACCGCCTCCCTCAAGGATGGCAGCACCGTCGCCACCTTACACAGATCATTCGGCCAATCCTCACTGTGGATAACCACGTCATCTATGTAAGCAGCGGCGTACTGCTGATGGGGCTGCAAAATGTGATCCATCATCTGCTGGAACGTGACTGGCCCTGGCGTGGCTGGTCCTAAATTGGTACAACCCGAAGGGAGTCGAAAACACCGTCCTCTCTCTGGATTCTGGGGTCAGGGGTATCTGCCAATACCCCTTCGTTAAATCCAGTGTCGTCATAAAATGAGCCGTGCCTAGACGCTCCAGCAACTCATCTGCTTGGGGCATTGGATAAGCGTCAAATTTCGATTTCTCTTTGATTCTGCTACTCGCCCTGCAATATCATTATTGCAGAAACTGAGTTGAACGCCCTCTCGCTTATCCCTTGATCTACAACCACAATTGGACTGAGTTCTCAGCCCACTTTGAGAGCTTGGCTTATCCACCAACACAATTGGACTGTTCCAGTCACTTTGAGACTCTTCGATTACCCCCAGTCTGAGCATTTCATCAATTTCAGTTTTGACTACCTGTCTTTTCCTTTCAGGTATACGATATGGTCTCTAGCGAACTGGCGTCCCTGACTCAACTTCAATGTGATGGTGGGCTACTCGAGTCTGCCCTGGGATGGGAGAAAACACATCAGGAAACTTTGCCACTAGCGCCTGAGCCTGACATTTCTGTGTTGGCGTCAGATTATCTTCAATCTGTACCGACCTTATTTTCACCAATAGAGAAAGATGCGGTCCCAGGTCTGTGACTTCATCTGCATGCGCCACTAACAACGCCTCCTGGTTGCAACATATCTTGTTATGTGCTACTAACAAAGGGCTTTGTGCTTCTCTGTCCCTCGCTCCGGCTGGCAGATCTCATAGTCCTCCTTCCCAACCTGGCGTGTAACCTCAAAAGGTCCTTGCCACTTCTCCAGAAGTTTAGATTCAGAACTAGGTAGTAATATAAGCACTTTATCCCCCGGCTGAAACGTGCATAACTAGGCCCCAATATTATATTTGGGTTTTCTGTCAGCATTGAGCTTGCTGCAAATTATCATGCACCCATTTCCCAACAGACTCAAGACGTTTGCACAGGTCCAACACATACCGGACAGTATTGGTTGAATTATCCTGCTGCTCCTCCCACATCTCTCTGACCAGATCGAGCACTCCCCGGGGTCTCCGCCCATACAGCAGCTTGAATGGTGAAAACCCTGTAGAAGCCTGGGGTACTTCCCTTGTAACAAAGAGAAGGGGGGGAATCAGCTGATCCCAGTAATGCATGTCACTCTCAATAAATCTGCACAACATGTCTGTATCTTATTTTCTTCCTTCAAGGACTTGATCACAAGTACGGTTGGTCCTGTCGAGCTGGGGTCATTCTCCTCCCCCCTATGGGTTTGCATCCACATCGAAGCCGCAGTCGTGGCTCTCCTGCGAGTAGGGGAATAACATTTTGTGTTTTTGGGGGTCATCTGACCAGCCTTCAATCACCAAGGTTCCCGATCACGAGACTGAAACTTGCTTTCCTGTCGACTTTCCCCCTTCAAGTAAATAGCGTTCATCGAGCCTGCTATAAATCACTCTCTAAAAAAATCACTCAGATACTCCGTGAAGTTCAATGTGATTGGCGTTGCACTTTATAATTCATTACAGAAGGGGAAAATATACCGTGAAGTTCAACTGTGATTTTGGCGTTTGCAGGACTTTATGAAGTCAGTTATGAGGTATAATATTGTAGGATCTAATTGTCTCGATTATGGAGTATGCCATAATGGCAAAAGAAACACGAAGACCCCGCGATCCGTTGGTCTATGGCACCATCACTAGTTATGAGGACTAGCTTGTACCGATGTCCTGTTCTCTTGGTGTCCTGTTATTTTTTTAGCATTTCAATTTGAATTATGAATGCTGACTGAAGTAAAATTCAATTCCGTAAAGTAACAAAACACTCTTTCATTTTCTCATGTTTCCCTCTGTTGGTTTGCCGTGCAGTATAGATTTGGAGGTTGAATAGTAAATTCCAAGAAGATAGTAATATCAAGAGATCATATAAATACTGCAGGCTAGAAGCTAAGAAACGCCTAAGTTGAATGTTCTGGTAAGCTGTGAGTTATTGCACTGCATGGGTCGGCGTCTGCCTGGGTTACCCTGGATATTGCATACCCTATATTGTTCTTATACAGTTCCACGGTTATGCCCCAATACAGCGCTGTGTAAACAGGGTTTATA